>NC_059217.1:20036753-20054253 GCF_020615455.1 Coregonus clupeaformis
TTTGCTAATAGAATCAGGTTTTCAGCCGTCCTATTAGTAAAGGACAGATTCAAGTTTTACTAGCTCGGGCTCAAGGTAGCTAATTCCATCATAATTGCATCCACACAGTAGTCCACTGTGCTGCTACAATGCCCTTGGGCTAAATTATAGAGTAGAGTTGGTTTAAATAATGGTGTGTGTTAAATTCATATCCATCACAGGAAGTTGACTCCATCCCATGCTTAATTTGATAAGAGGGAAACTGTCGGCCAGTTGAGTGGTTCCTTTGTGTTATATTTCTTAACACTTTCTATTCACATGTTCCACACTGAGTGGGCTTATTTTAGTGGGCCTATATTCTGAGACCTTGCTTTTATTATCATGCCAGCCTTTAGGAGCAACTTAACAAGGTTGAGGCTGTTAGCACTTTCAGCTGCATACAATCCAAATAAAAAAGCTGGGCTGTGGACTGTGGAAGACGTGCTGAAATCAATTGTTTTCCAGAAAAATGTGTCTCAGAGGGATGCCGTTTTTTTCTCCCTTTCCCACTACTACACCCCATGGCCTACGGTTATGGTTGGCGTTGGGTAGTAATTGATATCCTCAATTTAGGTGCGAAGGAAAAGCACACAGTGGAAACTAATAATACATCTTCAAAAGATATGTCACAGGCAATAAATTCAAAACTCAGGCCGTGTTATTAGTCTAACGATCCACCGGGGGTTACAACCACTAATTCCCCAATCAGGTACAGTTGAAGTCGGAAGTTTACATACACCTTAGCCAAATACATTTAAACTCCGTTTTTCACAGTTCCTGACATTTAATCCTAGTAAAAATTCCCTGTCTTGGGTCAGTTAGGACCACCACTTTATTTTAAGAATGTGAAATCTCAAAATAATAGCAGAGAGAATGATTTATTTCAGCTTTTATTTCTTTCATCACATTCCCAGTGGGTCAGAAGTTTACATACACTCAATTAGCATTTGGTAGCATTGCCTTTAAATTGTTTAACTTGGGTCAAACGTTTCGGGTAGCCTTCCACAAGCTTCTCACAATAAGTTGGGTGAATTTTGGCCCCTTCCTCCTGAAAGCTGGTGTAACTGAGTCAGGTTTGTAGGCCTCCTTGCTCGCACACGCCTTTTCAGTTCTGCCCACAAATTTTCTATGGGATTGAGGTCAGGGCTTTGTGATGGCCACTCCAATACCTTGACTTTGTTGTCCTTAAGCCATTTTGCCACAACTTTGGAAGTATGCTTGGGGTCATAGTCCATTTGGAAGACCCATTTGCAACCAAGCTTTAACTTCCTGACTGATATCTTGAGATGTTGCTTCAATATATCCACATAATTTTCCTTCCTCATGATGCCATCTATTTTGTGAAGTGCACCAGTCCCTCCTGCAGCAAAGCACCCCCACAGCATGATGCTGCCACCCCCGTGCTTCACGGTTGGGATGGTGTTCTTCGGCTTGCAAGCGACCCCCTTTTTCCTCCAAACATAGCGATGTTCATTATGGCTAAACAGTTCTATTTTTGTTTCATCAGACCAGAGGACATTTTTCCAAAAAGTAAGATCTTTGTCCCCATGTGCAGTTGCAAACCGTAGTCTGGCTTTTTTTGGCGGTTTTGGAGCAGTGCCTTCTTCCTTGCTGAGCGGCCTTTCAGGTTATGTCGATATAGGACTAGTTTTACTGTGGATATAAATACTTTTGTACCTGTTTCCTCCAGTATCTTCACAAGGTCCTTTGCTGTTGTTCTGGGATTGATTTGCACTTTTCGCACCAAAGTATGTTCATCTCTAGGAGACAGAACGTGTCTCCTTCCTGAGCAGTATGACGGCTGCGTGGTCCCATGGTGTTTATACTTGCGTACTATTGTTTGTACAGATGAACGTGGTACCTTCAGGCGTTTGGAAATTGCTCCCAAGGATGAACCAGACTTGTGGAGGTCTACAAAATGTTCTCTAAGGTCTTGGCTGATTTCTTTTGATTTTCCCATGATGTAAAGCAAAGAGGCACTGAGTTTGAAGGTAGGCCTTGAAATACATCCACAGGTACACGTCCAATTGACTCAAATGATGTCAGTTAGCCTATCAGAAGCTTCTAAAGCCATGACATCATTTTCTGGAATTTTCCAAGGTGTTTAAAGGCACGGTCAACTTGTATGTAAACTTCTGACCCATTGGAATTGTGAGACAGTGAATTGTAAGTGAAATAATCTGTAAATAATTGTTGGAAAAATTACGTGTCATGCACTTATTTTTTAAAATTATTTATTTCACCTTTATTTAACCAGGTAAGCCAGTTGAGAACAGGTTCTCATTTACAACTGTGACCTGGCCAAGATAAAGCAAAGCAGTGCGATAAAAACAACAACACAGAGTTACATATGGGGTAAACAAAACATAAAGTCAAAAATACAACAGAAAATATATATACAGTGTGTCCGAATGTAGTAAATTATGGAGGTAAGGCAATAAATCGGCCATAGTGCAAAATAGTTACAATTTCGTATTAACACTGTAATGATAGATGTGCAAAAGATGATGTGCAAATAGAGATACTGGGGTGCAAATTAGCAAAATAAATAACAATATGGGGAAGAGGTAGTTGAATGGGCTAGTTTCAGATGGGCTGTGTACAGGTGCAGTGATCGGTAAGCTGCTCTGACAACTGACGCCTAAAGTTAGTGAGGGAGATAAGAGTCTCCAGCTTCAGAGATTTTTGCAGTTCGTTCCAGTCATTGGCAGCAGAGAACTGGAAGGAATGGCGGCCAAAGGAGGTGTTGGCTTTGGGGATGACCAGTGAGATATACCTGCCGGAGCGCAGACTACGGGTGGGTGTTGCTATGGTGACCAGTGAGCTAAGATAAGACAGGGATTTGCCTAGCAGTGATTTATAGATGACCTGGAGCCAGTGGGTTTGGCGACGAATATGTAGTGAGGGCCAGCCAACAAGAGCATACAGGTCACAATGGTGGGTAGTATATGGGGCTTTGGTGACAAAACGGATGGCACTGTGATAGACTATATCCAATTTGCTGAGTAGAGTGTTGGAGGCTATTTTGTAAATGACATCGCCGAAGTCAAGGATCGGTAGGATAGTCAGTTTTACGAGGGCATGTTTGGCAGCATGAGTGAAGGAGGCTTTGTTGCGAAATAGGAAGCCGATTCTAGATCTAACTTTTGATTGGAGATGCTTAATGTGAGTCTGGAAAGAGAGTTTACAGTCTAAACAGACACTTAGGTATTTGTAGTTGTCCACATACTCTAGGTCATACCCGCCGAGAGTAGTGATTCTAGTCGGGTGGGCGGGTGCAAGCAGCGTTCGGTTGAAGAGCATGCATTTAGTTTTACTAGTGTTTAAGAGCAGTTGGAGGCTATGGAAGGAGTGTTGTATGGTGTTGAAGCTCGTTTTGAGGTTTGTTAACACAGTGTCCAATGAAGGGCTAGATGTATACAAAATGGTGTCGTCCGCATAGAGGTGGATCCGAGCGTCACCAGCAGCAAGAGCAACATCATTGATATACACAGAGAATAGAGTCGGCCCGAGAATTGAACCCTGTGGCACCCCCATAGAGACTGCCAGAGGTCCAGACAACAGGCCCTCCGATTTGACACATTGAACTCTATCTGAGAAGTAGTTGGTGAACCAGGCGAGGCAGTCATTTGAGAAACCAAGGCTATTTAGTCTGCCAATAAGAATGCGGTGGTTGACAGAGTCGAAAGCCTTGGCCAGGTCGATGAAGATGGCTGCGCAGTATTGTCTTTTATCGATTGCGGTTATAATATCGTTTAGGACCTTGAGCGTAGCTGAGGTGCACCCATGACCAGCTCGGAAACCGGATTGCATAGCGGAGAAGGTACGGTGGGATTCGAAATGGTCGGTGATCTGTTTGTTAACTTGGCTTTCAAAAACTTTCGAAAGGCAGGGCAGGATGGATATAGGTCTGTAACAGTTTGGATCTAGAGTGTCACCCCCTTTGAAGAGGGGGATGACCGCGGCAGCTTTCCAATCTCTGGGGATCTCAGACGTTACGAAAGAGAGGTTGAACAGGCTAGTAATAGGGGTTGCGACAATTTCGGCTGCTAATTTTAGAAAGAAAGGGTCCAGATTGTCTAGCCCAGCTGATTTTTAGGGGTCCAGATTTTTCAGCTCTTTCAGAACAACATCATCATCTGTCTGAAGCATGGCCAGCCGTAGCAAAATGCTTGTTGAAATTCTCGATTATTGTAGATTTATCGGTGGTGACAGTGTTTCCTAGCCACTTCCTAGTGCAGTGGGCAGTTGGGAGGAGGTGCTCTTATTCTCCATGGACTTTACAGTGTCCCAAAACTTTTTGGAGTTAGTGCTACAGGATGCAAATTTCTGTTTGAAAAAGCTAGCCTTTGCTTTCCTAACTGATTGTGTATATTGGTACCTGACTTCCCTGAAAAGTTGCATATCGCGGGGGCTGTTCGATGCTAATGCAGTACGCCACAGGATGTTTTTGTGCTGGTCAAGGACAGTCAAGTCTGAGGAGAACCAGGGGCTATATCTGTTCTTAGTTCTGAATTTTTTGAATGGGGCATGCTTATTTGCACAAAGTAGATGTCCTAACTGACTTGCCAAAACGATAGTTTGTTAACAAGAAATTTGTGGAGTGGTTGAAAACCGAGTTTCAATGACTCCAACCTAAGTGTATGTACACGTCCGACTTCAACTGTACCTCACTATTTCAACTTAATCTTGCTCACATGCTATAGACATAAATCTAGCGTGCCACGGCTGTACGTACCACAATTTACAATATGACCACCAGCTGAAAACACACAACTATTTGTTTTGGGGTTAACACCTCAGTGTTTAGGCATTGGATTTGTTCCCATCACACACTGCTTAAGGTTTAGTAGTGGGATGATTAAACCATCTAGCATTGGTTGGGACTCCAGCCCATCTGGTTGGCTGATTGAATCAGCTCCTCCGCCCTGCTCCTCTGATTTACGACACACGTTTAATAACATGCCTCCAGCGCCATACCTCCGCTCCTCCACAGGCCCATGGCTTTAGAAAAGCCTCCTGTACACAATGAGACCAATCCTCAGTGAGATGAGGCATCAGATACACAGCTTTTCTGGTGAACTGGACAAAATCCCCTTTAAGGTGATCAATACAGTGGGTGTGGAGACTAGTGAGGCGAGGCGAGGCCGAATGTTACCTGGGAACAGCATGCTGGATTATAGTCTCAGTGAGAGACAATCCCACGAGTCTCAGAGACGATGTCACTCTGTGAGAGTTAGGAATGAGGCATTATGGGGCTCTGGGACCTAACTAACTGCTGTTGGAACACTTTTTCCTCAGCCATGAAGCATGGGGCCCAAGAATGCAGTAGACTGAGGCATTTATCATCCTTCACCAGATCAGCACTCTGCAGTTCGGCATGAATTTGTGTCTTTTTTTTATTTTTATATTGACACGCAGAGGCCCGATGGCGGTGTGTTAGCCAGCGATCGGCCCGGCTCGGTCGGCACCTCACGGCAGCTGTTTGTCATGCTCTCTCTGATACCCGCTGACGGAGGAGAGTTGCTAGCCCATCAGTTTTCACCTTGCTACCTGCTCTCTCTCTACTCTCTCTGCTCTCCCTGCTCGCTCTCTCTCTCTCTCTCTCTCTCTCTCTCTCTCTCTCTCTCTCTCTCTCTCTCTCTCTCTCTCTCTCTCTCTCTCTCTCTCTCTCTCTCTCTCTCTCTCTCTCTCTCTCTCTCTCTCTCTCTATCTCTCCCTCAGGTGGCTGACACAGGACTCCCCATCTCTCCTACCTCTCTCTTCTCACCACACTCCACACAAGAGAGACCCACATGAAAGAGAATAAGCTCTTCAGGAGTCCTCTAGATATTCAGGGTTTGATGCTGCACTTTGAAACTCCCTCACATTTCACAAACCTGCACCTCTCGTCAGACAGCAGGTAGGATAGGCCCAGCTGAAGCGTCTCAGATCATTGCTTTGTTGCTGAGACGTGTGTGACAGGAACGAAGGCTGGCGTCTGGGGCGTGTGGGTCGCCCCCGCCTCCTTCTCGTGCGAGGAGCGGAGCGTGGACCGTCGGGCACGGATGACTTCAGGGTAGTAAAGGTCACCAAGCTCTCAGACAGAGCAGCTCTCCCAGGGCAGTCAGAGAAGGATTGCTGCAGTGTCTCTGTTGGGTTCAGCCTCAGGGAATGCATTTGTCATCTAGAGGTTTAAACGCTTTACTTACTACTCCCACAATGTAAATATAAAGCACTCATCTTTACAGGCTCCTTTCAGGCCTCTAAGAGGAACATTCCCTAACCCACACAAATTAGAATGACTCGATGTTGTAAATTTGCTAACAAATGCTCTCTCCACTAACATGACGCAACTGCGTCAGATCTCTCCTGCTCTCGCTTCATTGATGTGCTGTGGACCTCAATTAATTTGTGATCGCAACCCACTGTTCTCCAAGTCAAAACACTGCCTTACATTGGGAAATATTTTCACAGCACCATAATTGCTTCCATCTGTAACTGCTCTGCTCGCTGGTGAGGGTATGTCATTATGCCTGAGTGCTTTCAAGGTGGCATGGAAGGAGTGAATGGCGAGCGAGCAGCGAAGGAGCGTAAGAGTTGACTATCACGTTTTGTCTTGGTTCACACAGATGGAAACCTACTCGGCTTCCCGGAGACGTCTTTCTGGGAAAAGGCCGATTTGAAAAGTGTTGACTTGGAACGAGGGATCGTGTCTGGTAGTAACTGTATATAGGTGTTACTGTAGTCGACTGTCAAACTGTATCCTAGGTGAGGTTTAGGATCTACCTGGACCCCTAAAAGTGTTCTGTTTCAGGTTCCATATAGAGGTGGAGGGGCTTCCCACCATAATGGCTGCCCATCCTGTGTTTTCTCTTGACGTGTTGCGGTGCAGAATCAGGTTGCTGACCTACTCCCAACATGTTCTCCAGACCCTGAAGGGCAGGTTACTGCCTATAGCTGTTAACCGTGTGGTCGGTGTATCAAACTAAGCAGCTCATTCGCGAGACCCTGAATATTGTATTGAATTTGAAGAGATTAGTATGTAAGTCGCTCTGGATAAGAGCGTCTGCTAAATGACAAATGTAAATGTAAAATGTATGTGCCAGTGGGACTCCGCGAGACTCTCTCCTGCAGTGACAGCATTCTCTACCATTTCACCTGGTTTAATACAGTTCACTTTAGCTGATGAGCTTTTTGTGCCAACAGAAATTGCTGTTGATTCCCAGAGAGTCTGCTAGTGAAGCCAGTGGGAGCATTGGAACCTTATCACTGGTACCATGCTGTCTGTAGCTTATGGGTGAAGAAATGCCACTATAGGGTTCTAGCCTTTTCCTATTGACATTGTTTTACATTTTGTGAGAGTTAAAGGTCCCTTACAACAAAGGAAATAGTAGACGGTTGATGTCTAGCCCGACACTTAGCCGAGCTTACCCTGTTGTAACTGATACTCCTGCAAGTTAGGTCATGACCTGGAAAACCTGAACTCTGCAGTCGTGTGGTGCAATAACTGCTCGTAAGTGGAGCTGACACATTAGACCATCAGTTGACGCCTGGACTCAAATCCCGCTCATTTTTGTGTTTACACTGCTGGTGTTTATTACCTGACAAGTTTAGAGGAGTTTCCAGAGCTGACTGGGCTCAACTCAAACATGATTAAAAGTCTAAATCCAGCATTAGGCTCGGGCAGCTCTGGGGACAGAGTGATTGAGCTGTAGGCTGTGGGCCTGATGCCAGGTAGGATAGGCCCTCAGCATGCAGAGCCACGCACATGCAAACACACACGCACACATGCTCTCTCTCTCTCTCTCAACACACACACACACACACACACACACACACACACACACACACACACACACACACACACACACACACACACACACACACAGAGTTCTGATTGGACTCATCTGACTAAGCAGCCCTTCACCACAGGTCAGCTCAATTAAAAGCTGTGATGTCTCCATCTGCTTTGATCAGGCCTGATTTAGAGGAGTCAGGCATCCCAAACGTCTGACATTTCAGGGAGGAAATCGCAAGCTCCTGTCCTGAACTGATCCCTAATTAAGATCTCTGTGTTGTTGAGTAGAGGAAGAGAGACTGTGACTGCCTCTCTCCTAACCTGGACTGGGCTGAGGTAAACCACCATGGGATATACTGTTCCTGCACTGAAGCATGCTCTAACTTTGATACTGTAGAAGGATAGATGGAGGGAGAGGGAGAGGGAGAGAAAGGTGAGAGCAAAAGCGAGGTGAGAGAGCAGGAGCAGGCAGCCTTCATGTGTCACCTGACAGAGTAACTGCCTCGTCACGCTGTCGGTAATGGGAGCAGTGACAATTCGGTGACTCCAGACATGGCAGTGGCCTTCTCACTCCATTTGTCACGCCCCTGTCCAGGACTCCGGGCTCAGCTACGTCTCCTTCCTCACCCCCCCTCACCTTCCTCCCTCACCCCCTCCCTCCTTCAGCCCCTCAGCCCTCACGGCTGCAGAATGCTTTATAGATTCCCTCCTGATATTTATTCGACAGATCGAGCCAAAGAGGAGATGAAAATCGATTCCCCCTCCTCTCATTCCAGGGGTACTTTTCTCTGGCTAAGGAGAGGGACAGGCAGTAAGATGGGCTGTTAGCAGGGCCGTCCATCCATCTCCCTCTGTGGGCCACCGACGGGGGGGGGGGGAGTGGGGTCTGGCTGGAGCTTGGCTGTGGCTTCGGCTCGGTGGGCCCTAGCCCGGCGCTGTGTGTGTGCAGTGGGGGCACCACTGAGGAGCTGCAGAGCCCGGTTACGCTCCCTCACTCGGGGAGAGAGAGAAGGAGGGAGGGAGAGGGTGATGAATGCTGCATTAACCCATAGATAGATGGATGGAGCACAGCAGGCCCTTTTCTATCTGCCTGCTAGAGATTCAGTCAGGTGAGATGTGTCAGATAGAGAGATATGGACTGATATCCTTCTGTCTAATCTACCTCAGAGCTTTGTAGTCTCACACCTGCCTTCAGTGTGTGTGTGTGTGTGTGTGTGTGTGTGTGTGTGTGTGTGTGTGTGTGTGTGTGTGTGTGTGTGTGTGTGTGTGTGTGTGTGTGTGTGTGTGTGTGTGTGTGTGTGTGTGTGTGTGTGTGTGTGTGTGTGTGTGTGTGTGTATGTGTGTGTGTGTATGTGTGTGTGTGTGATTGAGTGATGTGAGAATGAAGACGATACTTCACAGGTTTCAAAGAGTAACACTATGAATGATGAAATGTCATAACTGGTCTCTTTTCTACTTGCAGCTTTTTGTCTTTCTCAGACTGTCTGGTCTATTGATAGATACAGAGATACAGAAATCTGTGTAGACCATGTGAGTGATGTACACTGGGGAAACTATGTGCTGTAAAAACTGATTTAGCATCAATAGGAGGAGGTAATTGAAGCACAAAGTCATCACTATCTAAGACACAGTGTCTAATGATTCTGGCTGTTGATAGGCTGATTCCTGCGCACCATTTTGGCAAGTGTACACAGGGCTACCGAGCACCATTCATCTTGAGACAACCAACAGCACCTCTGTCAGCAGAAGTCAGGACCGCCACACGTTTGTCATGTCAGTATCAGAACCGTTATCAAAGACAGCTCAAATTGGAGAATACTGGCCACATCCGGAGCTGAGGATAATGCACCTCTATCTCTTCTGACCACACAGGGTCAAGCAAGCTTAGAGGAAGAGTCACAAGGCACCGGCCCAGCACCCGTAGACAGACAAAGAGCAGGACCCAGAGGGGACCAGGGGTGAGAGAGCAGCTTCCCCTCTGATGCAGGATTAGAGGCACGTGTGTGACCGTTATGTAATATTAATCTGAGTGGCTCTCGAGGTGCATGGCAGATGAACTCGGGGGAACTTGAAGAGGTGGAGCATTAACAAATGTCTCATCAGAATTAGCGGTTGGATCAAAAGAGCCACGGGAGTCGAGGAGATTTCTGTCTGAGGGATCGCTTTGCTTTGCTGTGCCGCCTTCATTTTCATAACAGAAAACAACTAGGAAAGATTAAGGCGAGTGGCGTAGCGGTCTAAGGTACTGCATCTCAGTGCTTGAGGCGTCACTTCAGACCCCCTGGTTCGATTCCAGGCTGTATCACAACCGACCGTGATTGGGAGTCCCATAGGGCAGCGCACAATTGGCCCAGCGTTGTCCGGGTTTGGCCAGTGTAGGCCGTCATTGTAAATAAGAATTTGTTCTTAACTGACTTGCGTGGTAAAATAAAAAAAATTAAATAAAAGATGCATCATAATCAGCCAGAAGTGGAAAAAAATTGTAAAAGATTCTAAACATTGCCAAAAGATAGAGTAAACAGAGAGGAGGAAAAGATGGTAAAACATACATGGGGATTTCAACATGGCAATGATGATATGGAGCTAGGCAGCAGTAGTGTATTATGTTCTACCCTAGAGAAGGCAATTATGTAAGGAACACAGAATCAACACTAATACTTCTCAACACAGGTTGAGAGGACGGAAAGAAACACTTCTCTTACCGTCACAGTCGCCCAAGTGGGACACGTTGCCGTGTTCTACGTCTTGCTCAAACGGCAGTCTGGAAGAGGGGAAAGACGCAGTCATTTATCAACGGACACAAACAATACATAATGGAACGGCTTTGGTCACTGACAGAAATGTCTGCTTTTCTCTGGTAAACAAAACACTATCAAATGTACCAGCAAATGACAATAATCGTTTTTTGTGTGGAGTTGATAGTAATAATACTGTACAGTATATCCCCACCTCTGAAAGCAGGTCTGGATCTGCGCTTTCCCCTCGTACTTTAAAAATTATTTACCATTTCTACTTTGGTAATATGAGACCTTGGAAAACCAAAGGGAGCTCTGACATTATATGCTGAAGCGACAAAATAAAAAGGAAATTAAACCGTTGAGTTCCAGCGGCAGTGAAACCAGACCAGGTGCATTATACTCCCCTGGAGAGAGCAGGCCACTCTTAGTCATGGCCCATATCCAGAGAAACATCAGCTAGTTATTCTAATCTAGTGAATGTATACCATAAAGGCCCTCTAACGAGGAGAAACGGCTGCAGTTTGGCCTTCAAAATGGCCCCCGTCCAATTATGTAATTTAAACATGGAAAGTGCCCAGGGCTAGAGGGCAGGCAGCACAGTAACAGCCACAGACAGCTCACTGAGATGTGTCTTCTGCTCTACGATCTGCAATTAGTTAAAAAGGCCCAGACAACAAGCAGGCTAACTGAGTAACTTTGAGAAGTTAGTTTACACTGAAGTGGTTGGAGGCTAATTGTGAATATATTGCTCACCCTGATAGGGTATATTGTGTTGGGTAAATGCAGGCCGCAGGCTGTAATCTTTAGAGTAGCTGGGTAGGATGGCAATGTTTTGTAACAATACCCTCAGCGGAGAAAATGTAAATTAGTTTAAGGACGAATTGTCTACAGGAGGCCATATTAGTGGTAAAGTTATAACTGAGCAATATGAAGTCTGATAAACAGGTACAAAACACCTATAGTAATAATACAATATCAACACATAAACTAATCAGTAAGGAACTTAATTATCTTTCTTTCAATATAGTACATGTCACAGTCTTATATTGCAAACTACTGAGAGTTTCTTTATTGCCCAGCATTGTTTTGACTTTTCCAAATGGAATTCATCCTCAAACTGGAACTGGGGCATCACTCGATACAGGATCGATGGGCAAGTTGACCGCCCTTGCTAAATCAAATCACAACACAGGAGTCTTAATTGTATAACGGTGAGGCCGTAAGGTGCTCTTTAAGGCTCTGTTGTCTGATACTGCTGGCACTGTACCTGTTTGCACACATAAATCAATAAGCAGCCTCTCTAAAGATAGATTTTATTTCACCGTGCTGGGTGGACGCGAGGGGAAGTGGTGGGGGAGCGGGGAGGGAGTGGGAGGGTTTACAGACCAGAACAAGAGGTGAGCTGCCAAGACAGGCAGGAATCTTCCTGTGGCAGGAGCACAAGACCAACACAACCCTGACAAAGACGTACACACAGCTCTGGGTATCAAGCTGTGTTGAAGAATGCAGCATTGTTGTGAACACACAACGGCAATAGAAGACATCCTGGATGAATTAATGAACACAGCTCGCTCTGACAGGATAGTAAAACTAAATGAGGACATGTTTGTGCAGTGACAGCTTGTGCTGCAGGCTTATAAACTGTAGGCTCTGTCAGAACCTAAGCCTAACTCACTCAGTACAAATAAAGAGTGTTACAGCAACCCAGGTGGTCCAGCAGGTATAGACGAAACAGAGAGCAGGTACAGACCAGACAGAGACCAGACAGAGACCAGACAGAGACCAGACAGAGACCAGACAGAGACGACCAGACAGAGACCAGACAGAGACCAGACAGAGACCAGACAGAGACCAGACAGAGAACACCAGACAGAGACTAGACAGAGACCACCAGACAGAGACCGGACAGAGATCGGACAGAGATCATACAGAGACCAGACAGAGATCATACAGAGACCAGACAGAGACCAGACAGAGACCAGACAGAGACCAGAGAGAGACAGAGGGCAGGTATAGGTACAACAGAGGTCAAATGAATGCCAGACAAAAACAAGACAGAGTACAAAGGTACCAGCGAGACACGGGACAGGTCCATAGCAGACAGGGACCAGACATAGAGACAGACAGAGGCCAGAGCAGCGTCACCCCTAGCATCTCACCTGGTCCCGGGCCTGAGGAGGGAGCAGGTGCTTCCTCTGGTCCAGCCACAGTAGGGGTCCCTGGAGGCGATGCAGTTCCTGGAGATAAACAGAGTAAACACTGTCTTTAGTGATGCATCACCCAGGGCACACAGACACCATGGATCCATTCCCAATGTGCACTGGATTACACACGTATGAGTCCCCGGGTTCAGTGAACACATTACAAATGTGAAATATGGGTTACTGTATGTCATGCCTCACTAGGTATAGAGACTGCTGGCATCAAGGCAATACGACTCAGTGGTGGGTCAGCAAGAAAGAAAGTAAGACTTGTGTTGTGGTATTTTGGATTTACAGATCTGTGGAAGAGCACCTGGGGATGTGGTAAAGTATTTAGGTGCACTGAGGGTAGGCAGAAGGTTTAGGGCCTGACTAAAGGTGTGATTTTAATGATCGGTGGTGGACGGGGGTTAGGGTGTGTGACATATATACTGTATGTGGCTGAGAGGTGTGTGTGGGCTACAGATGAGAGTGTAGAGCTGAAAGGTGTGTGTGAGGTGTGTGTGTGACTTACTTCATGCAGCGTGAGTAGAGCTGGCATCGTGCCACAGGGACCCTGACTACACAGGAGGGGAAGGCCAGCAGCAGAGAGTGGCTCACCCGGTCCATAGTCAGGGACAACAACTGCCTCGCCTGAGGAGTGTCCTCCCCACACCTGGACACACACACACACACACACACACACACACAAACACACACACACACACACACACACACACACACACACACACACAGAGTTAACGTATTAATGCACCCCAATATCAAACATCATATCACACACTGACTGCACAGAACCCTGCTCTATTCCCTATTGATCTCATTACACATTATGCCAAGACAACACTCACTGCTCAATTCTTCACACCTAATGCTTCATGAAGTATAACTCAAACTAGTATAACTCAAACCAGTATAACTCAAACCAGTATAACTCAAACCAGTATATAAATAAAAGCACAACAATACCAGTAAAAGCAGTAACATGCCTTCTAAAGCATGGCAATGCCTGGTTGTCACAGTGTCATCTGTATGCAGTGTGCCGATGACTGATGGGTGACGTCTAGGGTTGGATGGACATCAAACAAGCCACCAGCTACACCCTGCATTAGCTCTAATTGGCACTTAGCACTACCATATCATCCATACACCTTCCTTTGTAGGCTGGATTTGTATCGATCTATATACATATGTGGACTCATGCATGGTAATAAACATGGCTGTGAGCTGAGGAGTCATTAGGGGGAATTTATCACACACTACAGGTTTGAGATTCTATAGAAATGTAATACATTATTATTATTATTATTATTATTATTATTATTATTATTATTATTACAATACGGTACGGCCAAGCTGTGAGTCATACCTCACAACAAACATCCACTATGTGAGAAACCAGACTGACGGAGGAGTGAGAGAGAGACGGAGAGAGAGAGAGAGAGAGAGAGAGAGAGAGAGAGAGAGAGAGAGAGAGAGAGAGAGAGAGAGAGAGACGGAGAGAAGAGAGAGAGAGAGAGAGAGAGAGAGAGACGGAGAGAGAGAGAGAGAGAGAGACGGAGAGAGAGAGAGAGAGAGAGAGAGAGAGAGAGAGAGAGAGAGAGAGAGAGAGAGAGAGAGAGAGAGAGAGAGAGAGAGAGAGAGAGAGAGAGAGAGAGAGAGAGAGAGACGGAGAGAGAGCGAGAACAAGCAAACAAGTAAAAGTAAGAAAGAATCAAATGGAGACAGGTAGAGAGAATAATGAAGGTGTGGACCATTAGTCTCTCCATTTCCACCGCGTAATTTCCTGGTTCATTATGGCAGCCAATCACAAACCAATTTGGGCATGGTGGATCTCTCTCTCTGTGATGTCTTGTGTTCCCGTTGCCCCGGTGATGGTGGCGGTGGCCCATCTATCTACCCTGGACCCATTAGGGGAGATGGTCTAGGGTTAAGGAAGGACAGGCTGGGAAAATGCTGATCTGATTTTTCCATTCCCTGTCTTCTGATTAGCTGGCTCCCTGCTATGAGGGTGACTGCCAGCCCTGTCACCCACCCCTATACCAGGCTCACAGCCACGCCACCGTCACCGCACAGCAAATCACACCCAAACCCACTCATACACCGGCACCACCACTGCTACTGCTGCAGCCTTAATTAATTGTTCCTGTGATCTGACTCCTCTGCTCCCCATTTAGTCATTTGTGGAATGGAACATTGCGCTGACGCCTAAATGAATGAATTGTTTTGAAGGGTAGCGAAGTTACGCTTGGAACCTCCTTTCACCTGCCGATTAAGTTTGTGCTGCTCCGCAACAGTGTATCCTACTACAGTAAAATGAGCCCCATTTCCCCCTCAGTCTGAGCAGAGAATAGATCAGGGGGCACAATTAGCAGCCGCCGTAGCTCTGGTTAGGAGACTCTTGCTTAAACGTTTCTAATTGGGCTCAGTGAAAGATAATAACCAACTAATACCCCATCTGCTTAGACTGCTTCCTATCCCCCCTGCGGTCCCACATATGTGTTACAGTGAAACACTTAGAGATTATTAAGAAGACGATCACAATACCGCACCAAAAAACCCATTAGAGACTGTCTGTAACCTGTTAACCCTTACTTGTCAGGGTTGAAGCCCTCCAGCTCCTCCAGGAAGACATTGCTGCTGGACACAGTGTTGTCCCAGTTGGGGACGATCAGGAACTTGAGGATGGTCCCCCGGCTGGAGCCCAGGAAGAGCACTGTTCGGTTCCTGTAGGGGCCAGCCTCTGTGTCCATCACCATCTTATTCAGCTGGTACCTGGACAGGCAGATATAGTGGTGAGATAAAGACAGTCTATCCAAACCCATGTTGACCCCTAGTCCGGATTACCCAATAGGCTCTTGGGTGGACCTGAGAGGATTGGAGTAAGCAATATTGTGTTAATTCCACCTAGTCTGTCAAACGGCATAGGGCAGCTGCTGTTACAATTTTAATGAAGCTTAAATGATCCCATCAAATCGTACATGAATTACTTAGGGTAGTGTCTAGAGCTCAATTTGGAATAGGGCCTACCTGCATACCTCTCACTGTCTAATCATACTGCATTGGCGCTCCAGACCAACTAAATGAGATTCACACAGTAAAATATTCATCTAATTTACATACAGAACTAATTACCAAGAGTACCCATTAATATCATTCAGATTAATGGACTTGTCTTGAGACAATAGCACCATTGTTGAACTACATGAGTCCTGTGTGTATGAGTCAATGTTCTAAAATACAAGAAGTTGTTCCACTGGGTATTTAATATGCCACATACAACTTGTCACACTAATCTTCTCCTCCGTGCTAGGGCTCGGCTGGTGGCCAGCGGGGTTTGATACATTCCAGCTGCTTGCCTCCTGCAGCAAACTCTCACAGTGAGCGGATCGACTGGCCAGCATAAACAGAAGGAGCACCGACCAAGAGGCTAATTCCTGTGTGTTCATGCAAATTATGTCTGGGTGTATGGGTCCATGTTTTTGTTTGTTAGCAAGCCCTCAACACAGTTTGCCCTGAGACATGGTAAGACACCATAGAAGTCTACATATCTCAGGGCAACAGAACAGTATGTTGATGTCTTATCTGATGTCTGTGATAAGAGAGCAGAGTGGAGCCTCACCTGACCATGGTTCTGACGATCCAGGGCCTCTGACCCAGTGAGGGCACGGCCTCATCCATCAGGGGGTGGGTCTTCACAAAGTTCAGCATCTCATCAGGGAAACCATTGGATGAGTTGAATCTGGAGCCCTGGACAGCACACCCTCCTGGCCTGTGGAGGGAACAGGGCTTAGCACAGGCTGACCCATATTTGTATTTATTTATTTTTATCAGGCAAGTTCACTGAGAACATTTTACAGCAATGCCCTGGGGAATAGTTACAGGGGAGAGGAGGGGGGATGAATGAGCCAATTGGATGATTAGGGTTAGGGATGATTAGGTGGCCATGATGGTACACTACCCACCACTGTGACCTGTACGCTCTTGTTGGCTGGTCCTCACTACATGTTCGTCGTCAAACCCACTGGCTCCAGGCCATCTATAAATCACTGCTAGGCAAATCCCCGCCTTATCTTAGCTCATTGGTCACGATAGCAGCACCCACCCGTAGTCTGCGTTCCAGCAGGTATATCTCACTGGTCATTCCCAAAGCCAACACCTCCTTTGGCCGCCATTCCTTCCAGTTCTCTCCTGCCATTGACTGGAACGAATTGCAAAAATCTCTGAAGCTGGAGACTCTTATCTCCCTCACTAACTTTAAGCATCAGTTGTCAGAGCACCTTACCGATCACTGCACCTGTACACAGCCCATCTGAAATTAGCCCACCCAACTACCTCATCCCTATATTGTTATTTATTTTGCTCTTTTGCACCCCAGTATCTCTATTTGCACATAATCTCTTGCACATCTAGCATTCCAGTGTTAATACTAATTGTAATTATTTCGCACTATAGCCTATTTATTGCCTTACCTCCATAACTTGCTACATTTGCACACACTGTATATATATTTTCTGTTGTATTTTTTGACTTTATGTTTTTTTACCCCATATGTAACTCTGTGTTGTTGTTTTTATCGCACTGCTTTGCTTTATCTTGGCCAGGTCGCAGTTGTAAATGAGAACTTGTTCTCAACTGGCTTACCTGGTTAAATAAAGGTTAAATAAATTAAATAAAAATAAAATGGTAGGAGGGACAGATTGGAAATGTAGCAAGGACACCAGGGTTAACACCCCTACTCTTATAATAAGTGCCATGGGATATTT
>NC_059217.1:20666753-20689253 GCF_020615455.1 Coregonus clupeaformis
CGAACGGCAGATCAACATTCGGTGTGGTGTGTGTGGTCTCTTAAATGGATGGGGTCAGGAGTTTCTCCTGACCACATGACCTGACCAGGAAACCCTCTGGGTCCTAGTTATAAATACATGTTTTTCTGGTCAGGTCCCATTCCCCATGTAGTGATCACATAGTGATCGGAGCCTGATTGTAATCAGACTGACCAGTGACCACTCTTCTCTGTGACTGTGACTGTGACTGTGACTGTGACTGTGACTGTGAGGGGGCTGTGGCTGTACTGGGCGTGATGTGATGTGGCCATGCCATACACACACAGCAGCTGTCTGGAGGGGCTGGGGGGC
The DNA here is from genome assembly GCF_020615455.1 of Coregonus clupeaformis. Taxonomy (NCBI): domain Eukaryota; kingdom Metazoa; phylum Chordata; class Actinopteri; order Salmoniformes; family Salmonidae; genus Coregonus; species Coregonus clupeaformis. Next base: position 20,667,084 of record NC_059217.1, read on the forward strand.
TTTTACATGGAGGGTCAAAGTTTTGCACCTTTACGAGTTGTTACGACATGAGTGGGAGCACTGGGGAAATGGAGAGAGGGTTAGGGAGGGAGGGTATAGAGAGAGGGAGAGGAAGTGAGCGGTGTAGTTTTCTCCAGCTTTAGCGCCCCAGAGAGGGGTGAGGGGCGGGGGCGGGGGCGAAAGGGCAGAGCCTGGGTGGTTAGAGAGATGGGGACCTGTGTGTGTGTGTAACAGCAAGGGTGTTAAGTTGCACCCTTTGGGGATAATCAAGAAGTTCTCATGTTTCTCTTGTAGCTGTTTTATCTTTCAACCTCTTTCAATCATTCATTTCTTGAACTCCCTGATTCTATTCTTGGTTCATTGTTATTCTTCTCAGAGCTTCCATCTTCTGAGGTTTCCTCCTTAAGAGCTACAGAGCGACACTTATTCTATAATAACCGATTGTATTCAACCAATATACTGCACTTTCTTCAACCATAAATGATCCAGCCTAATAAATGACATGGAAACATATTATATAGTCAGTCAGCGTGTGTATCTAACCCATGCTGGAGATCTTTGAGAACAACATAGAGGGCAACTCGTTTGGCTTTGGCTAAGGGTGGAGTGGCTTAGTTTTCCGCTGGTTCATTGAAAGTTGGTTGTGATTAATTTCACTTAAGAGCCAGTAGACTTATTCGATCAGCAATGATGCCTCTACTCAAGAGTCAGTAGTGATTCGTCCAGGAATCTGTGGTCATTCTTCTGAGGAGTCAGTAGTGATTCGTCCAGTAATCTGTGGTCATTCTGAGTGTCCGAAATAATTTGTCCAGTAATCTGTGATCATTCTCCTGAGGAGTCAGTAGTGATTCCTGTGATTCATAGTGCTGGTGTGGTGTGCGCTGTGGGCAGAGTCCTGCCATGTTCCAGAGAAGGCAGCTGTCATCAGACTAGAGAACATACAAACACAGCCAGCAGGCCTCAGAGAGAGAACCCTGCTTGGTTCTGATGTATTCTCTATACCTCACAGATATGGCCGCACTTATATCATACACCATCATTACCGCCCTCTGTCCTCCTTCTTCTATGCACTCTCTCACGCTGTCTTCTTCCTCTTGCTCCCTCATTATTGACATACACTCCACACACTTTAACATGTACACATACTACTACTACTACTACTACTACTACTACTACTAATAATAAGAAGAAGAAGAAGAAGAAGAAGAAGAAGAAGAAGAAGAAGAAGAAGAAGAAGAAGAAGAAGAAGAAGAAGAAGAAGAAGAAGAAGAAGAAGAAGAAGAAGAAGAAGAAGAAGAAGAAGAAGAAGAAGAAGAAGAAGAAGAAGAAGAAGAAGAAGAAGAAGAAGAAGAAGAAGAAGAAGAAGAATGGATTGGATTTACATAGAGCTTTTCGACCAACTGAGGTACTCAAAGCGCTTTACATAGTAAGGGGGAATCTCACCTCATCCACCACAAACATAATGAATATTTTTAAGCTATAGTATGTTGTAATATGTTTATACAAGGGAGTCTTTCTCCCATGGGGCGGTGAAGCCCATGAACGTGGGAGGAAATACAAACCTGGAAGAGAAGGATAACAACATCAAGAGCAGTAGAGTGAGAACATTCAGGCCATGGCAGAATTGGTACTGCATGTTGTTTTCTATGACCGCCCGGTCTCATGTTCGCAGGTCCATGTGTTGTAAAGTTTGAGTGGTTTTGGCTAAGCCAGAGTGCTGCTGTTCCTGTAGGGTTAAACCCCATCCTGTTCAAAGCATGGCACTGAGCAGAGCCAGAGGCAGAGAGGCAGAGGAGTGAAAGTGTTGACAATGCTGAAGTCTGAAACTCCGAAACCCAACCCTGACACTGAATACTCTGTCTTTCCATGCCACCCCCTACCCCAACCTCCCTGTCTCTCTCTCCCACACCCCAAACCGTCTCTCTCCCCCTCCACCACACCCCAGCTGCTGCCACACATTGTTTGATGCATACTCTCTGTCACTGTCTGTTTGGACAATCATAAAACTCATAAATCATAAATCACACAAAGTACAACCTCAAAACAAAACTAAAACTAAAATGCTAATATATATTCTGAGGGAAAATAAATACCTTGGAGCCTGAGTCAGAGAGAGAGGTTAGATTCCCATTCCTCCTCTCCATGTCCTGTCCGATGGCCATGTTGGTGTAAGTAATGGCAGTGTTAAAGGCCACAGAGGTAATAAATGGAACTCTGCAGGGGGAAGTGTGTGTTCTGCTGTGGGATGCAGAAGGCTGACATAGAGAGAGAGGGATTCCTGTGTGACAGAAAGTTGACAAATGAGCCACAGCCGTCACCTCACACACATACATTCCTCACAGGCCTGATCCAGGGTCAGTTACACTGCCTCTCCAGGAACCAGACACAGTAAAGACTAAATAAAACATGTTACGAGAACTCTGGTTACTCAGCATAGAAAGGGAAAGGGGATACCTAGTCAGTTGCATACCTGAATGGTTTTCAACCGAAATGTGTCTTCCACATTTAACCCAACCCCTCTGCGTGACAGTTGTCAATATTCAGATACGTTTGTGTATGTGTATAGGTATGTACTGGTGGAAATGTGGGGGAACCCCCTACTGGGTTCTGAGAATTAACCTGTTGGTGGTGGTCAGTGTTCGGATGAGTTACCTGTAAAGTAATATATTGCATATTACTCATTACATTTAACAAATGTAACGCTTTACTTTACAATATTACTTTGTGTGGAAAGTAACTCGTTTATTACAAGTTATATTACTTTGCGTTACTTTCATGAAAGAAATCTCATAATCTCACCGTTTGTTTGACTGTCAGAGGGAGCAAGGCGAGCCGCGTGCATTCTACCAAAGACAGGTTACTTACTAACTCAGGTTTGATCACTAGTTTGTAGTTTTTCATTTCATCTGTGGTGCTGCTTTCCTGTGCTAGTCTATAAGTTCTGCGCTATCATATGGGTTGCTTAATTAGCCATATCATGCATCATAAAAATCATTGTGCTGCCTTATTTATAGACCTTTCCAAGACCTTTGACACTGTTGATCATCACACTCTCATTCAAAGGTTGACTGAAATAGGCCTGGATCAGGCTTTTTGCAAGTGGTTTGAGAATTATCTGTCAGACAGGACACAATGTGTGATTTCTGATGGTGTTAAGTCTATTATCCTGGATGTTATGAAAGGTGTAGCATAGAGGTCGGTATTGGGACCTAATAATATTGGTCTATCTGTTAAAACTTGTAGTATTCATCTGTATGCAGACAATACAGTTATGTATGCCATTGCCCCAACTGTAGACAAGGCATTGTCAGAGCTGCAATCTGACTTTGTTGCCTTACAAAAAGCCCTGGTTGGTTTAAAACTTGTACTTAAACACTAGCAGATACCCATAGATTTCTAGTCATTGCGCTAATGCTAGTTAGCATTGGCTCGCAAAACGACCTCTAACTTCCTTCAAACTGCATGCAGAGACATAAAAATGGTATCCACGAGTTAATCTGACTTTGGGGAAGTAGATAAAGGGCTTCATTGCCAAAACCCCGAAGATTCCATTTAATGTGGGCAAGACTAAATATATAATTCTCGCAAAAATGTTTCAGATGGACTACATATTTATTAATTGAATGGTTCTCCCATCAATCGGGTTCCCGCCTATAAATATCTGGGCATTTGGATTGACAAGCATTTAACGTCTAAAAACATACTGATTAGCTAGTTAAAAAGCTTCTTTTTTAGAAATAGATCTTGCCTCTCCCTAAAAAGCAGGAAGCAGATTGTACAGTTAACCTTCCTGCCAGTTCTTGAATATGGTGACACCATTTACCAGAATGCAGCAGTCACTACTCTTAAACCTTTGGATGCCGTCTACCATAGCGACCTTCGCTTTATCACAGGTGACAGTTTTAATACTCATCACTGCATCCTGTATCAAAATGTTGGCTGCTCCTTATTAAAGTCCAGTAGATCAATTCACTATTCCGTTTTTTGTTTACAAAACTCTACTACACACGCTTCCGACTTACCTAACTTTGTTGTTGAAGTATAAAAACATGAGTTACCAAACAGGGTTGGTTAACTCTTGAGGTTCCTTGGGTCTCCATTGAATTAGGTCAATTCTCTTTTAGTTTTAAAGCACCTCACTGCTGGAACAACTTACAAGACTCATTACAATTGGATTTTCCGGTGCCGCTTGAGCAATTTAAAGTGTTGATTGAGGACCTAGTAGCTGAGGAATGCAACTGTTTATCTGTTGTGCTGTATTTTTATTTTATTTTACATTGTATTGATTGCTGTTTTGTTTCACATTGGTTTTGACTGTTGTATTACTGTGTTCACAGAACCCTTGAGAATGATACCCTGGTATCAATGGGTTTCCCCTGAATAAATAAATAATACATTACATTCTAATTAAATTCTAATTCAAAATCTTTCTCTCAAGCCGCCAGTTCTGGTTATAGACCACATGTACATGGACCCATAGAGATGTATAGAGGGCACACTTGCCAGTAGACAGGAAAGCCCTCTATGGGCTTTGCTATCACAGAAGCGATCAATAGCAAAGATCAGAGGTGCGCCCTCTACACATTTCTATGGACAGCAGCTGTCATGACATTGACACGAGAACTAAATGAGGAAGTCGAGATCGGAGCATGGAAATATGTAACCGGTAGAGATATGATTCTGAAAGTAACGCATGCGTTGTTTGACAAAGTAACTGTAATAATATTTCCAAATTTGAAAAAGAAACGTGTTACTTTACTCCGTTACTCATAAAAGTAATCTGATTACATAACATGTTACTTTTGTAACGCATTACCCCCAACACTGGTGGTGGTACAGTAATAAAGCTACCCATTGGCATTTGGTCTGCTCCTCCTTTTTAGGGTGGCATTGGAAACGAGTATGGTTAGTAGGCCTTGGCTGGCATGGTGCAGTAGCTACACTCTGTTATTGTTCACGGTGTGGAAACATGATAAGGTGAAACATTATCACACCATTCTGCCTCTATGGCTGTATGGAGGCCACCTGCCCTAACCTCATAACTGTAAGGTAGATGGAGGGGGGGAGGGAGGGAGGAGAGGAGGGTGTATGAGCAGAGAAGGAATTTACTGCTCCTAAAGTGCGGTGGTAAAAGCCTGGAGTAGAGGACAGGAGTTAATGGTTAATTGGAGATTACCACTATGTATCTAGAAGCCGGCTTTCATCTTTGTGTAAATCTGTAAATAGTCTGGAACCAGAATGTTTATATACCTAGTAGTTTACAAACCTAGTAGCTGAGAACAGTATTTCCCCCCAATGCGTCTCTGTTATTTCTGAAGACTGCCAAAAACATCATGTTTCTGTTGTTGTATCTTGGCTGCATATGGAGGAAAACATTTATGGCATGTAGATTATTCTAGATATAGCACAGTCATCCTATATGTTGTGTCTGACTGTGTTCCTAGTCTAGCTCATGTGCTGTGTAAATTGATCCCTTCCCCCGGTAGCAGTTAGTTCTCGTAATCATGCGCCACTCATACTGCTGTATTCCCAGGAGGAGCCTGGAGGGGGAGAGGGACTTATCAAGATTCCTGCAAGGTGCCGTAAGATGCCACTAGTCCAGGGTTCCCCAACTAGCAGCCCGCGGGTGGTTTTATTTGGCCCTCCACATTTTCTGAGCAATAATAATATATATATATATTTTTTGGTTTAATTTTCTTTGTTGGACATAAAATAATGTAAAAACACCAGGAAATCAGCTCGAATTGCACTTTAATTTAGGAAATCTGTTCCCAAGTATTCCCGTGCACATGTGGAATACATTGTGATCGTATACAAATGTAAAAAAGGTTTGAAATGATTATGTTTTGGTCAAATATTATATTTGCTTGGACTTCTTGCGGTCAATTTGCAGTCTATAAAATATTTGTAATTATGTTCCAGCCCCCCAACCATCCACTCAAGTTGATGATCCCTGCTCTAGTCTCCTCTCCTCGTGCTTAACAAGATGGCTCTCCTCTCACTCGTTTCATTAGCTAATGGCGCGGCTTTAAAAATACACTTGTGGCTAATGAGTCAATGTCAGACCACGCAAACACTCAGGGGATGTGTGTGTGTGTGTTTGTGCTTAGCTGCAGGGAAGCAGCTCTGTGCACATGGCAGCTTGGAAAAGCCTGTGAGTGGGGTTATGTGTACTCACAGACAGTGTACTGGACTGGTAGTTCTTTCTAAGGGGTTACACTAGATGTGAATGACAGCCGAGGCTACAGTAATAGTGTACTGGTGGTTCTTCCTAACGGTATATAGTATATGTGAATGATACAGCAGAGGCTGCAGTAGTTACAGTCCTTTGACTCAGCAGTGTAACTACTTCCACATGCATATAGAGAAGGGCACTCAACTTGTACTGCACTGCACTGACTCAGATGACTGGTGATTGGTTAAATTGATAATAAGATGATAATTGGAGATTTATTGTTAGATTTCAGTGCAGCCTTTGATGCTGTTGATCATAAATTGTAATTGAAGAAACTCACTTGCCATGGCTTTACATCACCTGCCATCACATTGTTGGAGAGTTATTTATCCAGTAAAACCCAAAGAGTGTTCTTCAATGGAAGCTTCTCTTACATCATATATGTACAGTGCGGTGTCCCTCAAGGCAGTTGCCTTGGGACTTTACTCTTCTCTATATTTACAAATAATTTGCCACTGCTCTTACACAAAGCTAGAATGATGTATGCGGATGATTCCAAAATCTACATGTCAGCCCCCAAAGCCAGTGAGCTCACTAAAATTCTAAATAAGGAGTTACAGTCAGTATCAGAATGGGCGATTAATAATAAACTTGTCTTAAATATATACATCTAAAAAAACATTGTATTTGGTTAAAAACGTTCTCTAAGACATAAAACTCAACTGGAGTTATGCATAAAGTGTGTGACCATTGAACAAGTTGAGGAAGCTAGGTATAACATTGGATGGTCAATTATCATGGTCAAGCCATATTGACAAAGTTGTGAAGATAATGAGGGGTATGTCTGTTCTGCATTTTTGACACAAAAATCAACTGTACTAGTTGTACAGACTCTGGTCTTGACTACTGTCCGGTAATATGGTTAAGTGCAGCAATGAAAGACTTAGCAAAGCTGCATCTGGCTCAAAACAGAGCAGCATGCCTTGCCCTTAACTGCACATACAGAACTAACATCAACAACATGCATGCTAGTCTTTCCTGGTTGAGGGTTGACGAGAGACTAACTGCTTCTCCTAGTTTTTATGAGAAATATTACTGTGATGAAAATTCCAGATTGTCTGCATAATCAAACAACATTCAGCTCAGACACACATACATACCCCACATGCCACCAGGGGTCTTTTCACAGCCCCCATGTCCAAAAACGAATTCGGCAACACACAGTATTATACAGAGCCATGATCACATGGAACTCCCTTCTATCTCCAATTACTCAAACAAACAGCAAAATTACCTTTAAAATACGGATTAAACAACATCTCATGGAACGGTGGGGACTGTGAGGGGACACACAAACAAACACATGCACACATTGACACACTCTAACACACATTATTTTGTTGTTGCATTGTTTGTATATCATTGTATTTTACATTTGTGTTACTGTCCTAGTCTATCAGTGTATCAGTGTTTTGTTTCTTGTCATGTTTTGTATTTTTGTGGACCCCAGGAAGAGTAGCTGCTGCTTCTGCAAAAGCTCATGGGGAACCAAATAAACAAACAAATAAACAAATAGACTATTAGGTTCTATCTGCATTTTTCTCTCCAAATCTAGTTATTGACATAGCCTTGTTCTATTCAATGTTCTCAACCTATATAGTACTTTAAATAGCCCAATTCATGTTGTTCAGTTCAAAAGAATACAAGATAAAAATTGCTGACACTATTTAAACCAATGAGGGTTCAGAACTTTAAAGCCAATTATCTCAGAATCATCTTTTTGGCATATAGAACCTTATAGTCCCAAGCTCTCGCATTAACTATGAGGTAAATCCTAGCTGAGTCCAGCTGAGTGCAGGTCAACGCCTCTGTATCATAGAAGCTCTCTCTCTCGCTCTCTTTCTCTCTCTCTCTCTCCATTAACTCTCTGCTCAATGACATTCTCCCTCCCAGCTTTTCGTTCATCCCAGACAGCCCACCCCAAGGAGCTCATATCAAACCCACAATTCAACCCTGGAAAAACCTTTCTGTGGATCTCTTGAACAAGGCCCACTGTGGTGTCAGGGCCGTGTCGAGACACAGATCTCTCCGAGCGCTTCTCAAGACCGGTGGGGAAATTAAAGAACTCCTCTCGCAATCTCAAGCAGCCTTGACCTCCACCCTGCAGAACTGCTTCCCTGCGGCTCAGCACAAACACACACACACATACACACACACATATCCTACACACACACACACACGCATGAGGCCCAGACGCAGGCGCGCACACACACACACACACACACACACACACACACACACACACACACACACACACACACACACACACACACACACACACACACACACACACACACACACACATTCACACATTCACACACACACCATGGTACAGTTACAGAACAAGGTAATAGACCATGCAAGGGAACGGAAGGGGGAAGAACAGGGTTTTACTGCGCTGACTAAAATAAAACATAAGGACTTTGTGGTTCACAGTGCAGTTGGAAAGACAAATATTATTTTTTACGAGCGAGAAAGGTCCTAGGACTGGCTACATAAAACACCTTAATGATTGAATGGCTGAAGTATTCAATCTTATAACTCGGGCCCTTCATGGGGGCATGCATGCTGACCTGGGTGGGAAGAGGACAGAGGAAGAGCGAGAGAGAGAGAGAGAGAGAGAGAGAGAGAGAGAGAGAGAGAGAGAGAGAGAGAGAGAGAGAGAGAGAGAGAGAGAGAGAGAGAACAGCCCTTTAGTGTGGCAATGTGGTGAATGTGGATAAACTCTGAAACACCTCCAAGTCCTACCCGGTCAGAGGCCTTGTCTCAGTAAATCTTTATGTTGGAGCCGAGGAATATAGACTGTTTGATAATTACCTGTAAATGAATTAACACCTCCCTCTCTGCTCTCTGATCTTTACTTTTCAGCTTTGAGATGCTTGCTGTTTGGTCTTACTACTATTTTAACACTGGTGGTAATATTACTTGGGTCATACACTGTATGTAATGCAAAAATAATACTAAATCCTCCTTGTGTTGTGTGAAGTAATTTGAAGATAAAAGCCAGGACTAGCCGGTGGTGACTCTATTCCACAATGTTATCTTTGTATGGTGTGGGTAAGAGAGACATTATTTTATGGCAAGTACTCTTTTAGACAGCATTAGCAGTCAACTATTTTGGGATTCTCTGATACTCAATTCAGCCCCATTAGATCAAATAGAACTTAGAACACTGAGTACTGTTCCACACTGGTGCACATGCTGACCTTGGAAAACATGGTTGTAGAAATATTTATCCTCATAACTAGGGCCCAGAGTGTTTCCTGGTCAGATATTTAGGGTCAGGAAAAACTCAAGAACCTAAGATATGATGTACAGTGGAATGATGTACAGTCAAATGTTACACTATTTTGGGGTTTATTTGGTCCCACCCCCATTTTGTGTTAAAACTACTCTGGTCATGGTGTTCATATATTTGGAGTTAAAATAACACTAAATTGAGTAAATATCCAACTCTCATTGAGTTGCTAAAATTGAACTCCAATTGCCATTCTACTCATTTCAGTCTCGTTTTTAATCAACTCCCTTGCCATTTTACACTTTTCTGTGTTGTTTTGAATTAACAATCATCTACAGCAGAATACATTTGTCTTTCAGTTTACTTCATTTGAGCTATAAGGGTGTAAAGCCTTCTTTGAATATTTATTTACAGTGCCTTCGGAAAGTATTCAGACCAATTGACTTTTTCCACATTTTGTTACTTTACAGCCTTATTCTAAAATGGATTAAATAAATAAATATCCTGAGCTATCTACACACAATACCCCATAATGACAAAGCGAAAACAGGTTTTTAGAATTTTTGCTAATGTATAAAAAATAAAAAACTGAAATACCTTATTTACATAAGTATTCAGACCCTTTGCTATGAGACTCGAAATGGAGCTCAGGTGGATCCTGTTTCCATTGATTATCCTTGAGATGTTTCTACAACTTGATTGTAGTCCACCTGTGGTAAATTCAATTGATTGGACATGATTTGGAAAGGCACACACCTGTCTATATAAGGTCCCACAGTTGACGGTGCATGTCAGAGCAAAAACCAAGCCATGAGGTCGAAGGAATTGTCCGTAGAGCTCCGAGACAGGATTGTGTCGAGGGTACCAAAATATTTCTGCAACATTAATGTTCCCCAAAAATACAGTGGCCTCCATCATTCTTAAATGGAATACGTTTGGAACCACCAAGACTCTTCCTAGAGCTGCCCCCCCGGCCAAACTGAGCAATCAGGGAGGTGACCAAGAACCGATGGTCACTCTGACAGAGCTCTAGAGTTCCTCTGTGGAGATGGGAGAACCTTCCAGAAGGACAACCATCTTTGCAGCACTCCACCAATCAGGCCTTTATGGTAGAGTGGCCAGACGGAAGCCACTCCTTAGTAAAAGGCACATGACAGCCTGTTTGGAGTTTGCCAAAAGGCACCCAGAGGCATCTCACACCATAAGAAACAAGATTCTCTGGTCTGATGAAACCAAGATTGAACTCTTTGGCCTGAATGCCAAGCGTCACGTCTGGAGGAAACCTGGCACCATCCCTACGGTGAAGCATGGTGGTGGCAGCATCATGCTGTGGGAATGTTTTTCAGCGGCAAGGACAGAGATACTAGTCAGGATCGAGGCAAAGATGAACGGAGCAAAGTACAGAGAGATCCTTGATGAAAACCTGCTCCAGAGAGCTCAGGACCTCAGACTGGGGCGAAGGTTCACCTTCCAACTGGACAACGACCCTAAGTACACAGCCAAGACAATGCTGGAGTGGCTTCGGGACAAGTCTCTGAATGTCCTTGAGTGGCCCAGCCAGAGCCCGGACTTGAACCTGATCGAACATCTCTGGAGAGACCTGAAGTTAGCTTGTAGTGTCATACCCAAGAAGACTCGATGCTGTAATCACTGCCAAAGGTGCTTCAACAAAGTACTGTGTAAAGGGTCTGAATACTTATGTAACTAAGATATTTCCGTTTTCTTTTTCTTTTTTATTAGCAAAAATTCTACAAACCTGTTTTTGCTTTGTCATTATGGGGTACTGCGTGTAGATTGATTAGGGGGAAAAAACTATTTAATCAATTTTAGAATAAGGCTGTAACTTAACAAAATGTGGAAAAAGTCAAGGGGTCTGAATACTTTCTGAAGGCACTGTATGTGTCACATTATGGTGGTTTGCAATGTGATATCCAATCTATGTTGGAAGCCAACTTGCAGGAAGATATCCATTACATCATTCACAACTTGCATTTAGAATGTCTGTCAGAGTAGGGAAGAAAATACAGTACATGAAGGCTACCTACACCGTGTACAGTAAACTGGAACAACTATCTCACCAAGGATTGCTATAAATCCAACCACTTACAGATTGTATTAGTTTAGAAAAATGTACGTTTCTTATTTTTGAGTAGAATAATATCAAAAATAATCAATGTACAGTTGAAGTCAGAAGTTTACATACACCTTAGCCAAATACATTTAAACTCAGTTTTTCACAATTCCTGACATTTAATCTTAGTAAAAATTCCCTCTCTTAGGTCAGTTAGGTTCACCACTTTCTTTTAAGTATGTGAAATGTCAGAATAATAGTAGAGATAATTATTTATTTCAGCTTTTATTTCTTTCATCACATTCCCAGTGGGTCAGAAGTTTACATACACTCAATTAGTATTTGGTAGAATTGCCTTTAAATTGTTTAACTTGGGTCAAACTTTTTGGGTAGCCTTCCACAAGCTTCCCACAATAAGTTGGGTGAATTTTGGCCCATTCATCCTGACAGAGCTGGTGTAACTGAGTCAGGTTTGAAGGCCGCCTTGCTCGCACATGCTTTTTCAGTTCTGCCCACAAATGTTCTATAGGATTGAGGTCAGGGCTTTGTGATGGCCACTCCAATACCTTGACTTTGTTGTCCTTAAGCCATTTTGCCACAACTTTGGAAGTATGCTTGGGGTCATTGTCCATTTGGAAGACCCATTTGCGACCAAGCTTTAACTTCCTGACTGATGTCTTCAGATGTTGCTTCAATATATCCACATAATTTTCCTTCCTCATGATGCTATCTATTTTGTGAAGTGCACCAGTCCCTCCTGCAGCAAAGCACCCCCACAGCATGATGATGCCACCCCCGTGCTTCACGGTTGGGATGGTGTTCTTCGGCTTACAAGCGACCCCTTTTTCCTCCAAACATAGCGATGGTCATTATGTCCCAACAGTTCTATTTTTATTTCATCAGACCAGAGGACATTTCTCCAAAAAGTACGATCTTTGTCCCCATGTGCAGTTGCAAACCGTAGTCTGGCTTTTTTATGGCGGTTTTGGAGCAGTGGCTTCTTCTTTGCTGAGCGGCCTTTCAGGTTAGAGTGAGGGAAAAAGGTATTTGATCCCCTGCTGATTTTGTACGTTTGCCCACTGACAAAGAAATGATCAGTCTATAATTTTAATGGTAGGTTTATTTGAACAGTGAGAGACAGAATAACAACAAAAAAATCCTGAAAAACGCATGTCAAAAATGTTATAAATTGATTTGCATTTTAATGAGGGAAATAAGTATTTGACCCCTCTGCAAAACATGACTTAGTACTTGGTGGCAAAAGCCTTGTTGGCAATCACAGAGGTCAGACGTTTCTTGTAGTTGGCCACCAGGTTTGCACACATCTCAGGAGGGATTTTGCCCCACTCCTCTTTGCAGATCTTCTCCAAGTTATTAAGGTTTCGAGGCTGACGTTTGGCAACTCGAACCTTCAGCTCCCTCCACAGATTTTCTATGGGATTAAGGTCTGGAGACTGGCTAGGCCACTCCAGGACCTTAATGTGCTTCTTCTTGAGCCACTCCTTTGTTGCCTTGGCCGTGTGTTTTAGGTCATTGTCATGCTGGAATACCCATCCACGACCCATTTTCAATGCCCTGGCTGAGGGAAGGAGGTTCTCACCCAAGATTTGACGCTACATGGCCCCGTCCATCGTCCCTTTGATGCGGTGAAGTTGTCCTGTCCCCTTAGCAGAAAAACACCCCCAAAGCATATTGTTTCCACCTCCATGTTTGACGGTGGGGATGGTGTTCTTGGGGTCATAGGCAGCATTCCTCCTCCTCCAAACACAGCGAGTTGAGTTGATGCCAAAGAGCTCGATTTTGGTCTCATCTGACCACAACACTTTCACCCAGTTCTCCTCTGAATCATTCAGATATTCATTGGCAAACTTCAGACGGGCATGTATATGTGCTTTCTTGAGCAGGGGGACCTTGCGGGCGCTGCAGGATTTCAGTCCTTCACGGCGTAGTGTGTTACCAATTGTTTTCTTGGTGACTATGGTCCCAGATGCCTTGAGATCATTGACAAGATCCTCCCGTGTAGTTCTGGGCTGATTCCTCACTGTTCTCATGATCATTGCAACTCCACGAGGTGAGATCTTGGATGGAGCCCCAGGCCGAGGGAGATTTACAGTTATTTTGTGTTTCTTCCATTTGCGAATAATCGCACCAACTGTTGTCACCATCTCACCAAGCTGCTTGGCGATGGTCTTGTAGCCCATTCCAGCCTTGTGTAGGTCTACAATCTTGTCCCTGACATCCTTGGAGAGCTCTTTGGTTTTGGCCATGGTGGAGAGTTTGGAATCTGATTGATTGATTGCTTCTGTGGACAGGTGTCTTTTATACAGGTAACAAACTGAGATTAGGAGCACTCCCTTTAAGAGTGTGCTCCTAATCTCAGCTCGTTACCTGTATAAAAGACACCTGGAAACCAGAAATCTTTCTGATTGAGTATCACGATCGTCAGGAACAGATGAGGACCAAGGCGCAGCGTTGCAGGCAAACATACTCTTTATTTAGCGTCAAACGGCCAAAACAACAAAACGATATCGTGACAGTTCACGGTCTAACACAAACCGACTGGAAACAAAATCCCACAAACACGAATGAAAAACAGACTGTTTAAATATGGCTCCCAATCAGAGACAACCAGCAACACCTGACATTCGTTGCCTCTGATTGGGAGCCACTCTGGCCAACATAGAAATAGCACCCATAGAAACAAAACACATTGATCTACACACCCTGGCTCAACATAACAGTGTCCCCAGAGCCAGGGCGTGACAGTACCCCCTAAAGCGCGGGACTCCGTCCGCGTCAACCAAATACCACAGGGGAGGGACCGGGTGGGCACTCCGCCTAGGCGGCGGATCCGGCTCCGGGCCTGATCCCCGCTCCCTCGCCAACCCCCCAAAGTACCCCTGGTCCGGTCTGGCCCCGCTGGCCGGAGCTGGACTGCACACTGATGGAGCGGATTGCTCTAGCTCCGGCGTAAAACATCTGACCAGTGCCGAACCAGGCACCAGTGGAACAGGCACGGGCCGTGCCGGACTGACGACGCCCACCACTGGCTTGGTGTGGAGAACAGGCACGGGCCGTGCTGGACTGACAACGCACACCACTGGCTTGGTGTGAGGAGCAGGATTGAGCCGAACCGGGCTGACGAAACGAACCACTGACTTGGTGCGGGGAGCAGGAACGGGCTGAGCCGGGCTGACGAAGCGCACCACTGGCTTGGTGCGGGGAGCAGGAACAGGCCGAACCGGGCTGACGAAACGCACCACTGACTTGGTGCGGGGAGCAGGAACGGGCCGAGCCGGGCTGACGAAGCGCACCACTGACTTGGTGCGGGGAGCAGGAACAGGCCGAGCCGGGCTGACGGGGCGCACCACCGACTTGGTGCGGGGGAGCAGGAACGGGCTGAGCCGGGCTGACGAAGCGCACCACTGACTTGGTGCGGGGAGCAGGAACGGGCCGAGCCGGGCTGACGGGCGCACCACTGACTTGGTGCGGGGAGCAGGAACGGGCCGAGCCGGGCTGACGAGCGCACCACTGACTTGGTGCGGGAGCAGGAACAGACCGGACCGTACTGGGGACACACACCACTGGCCCTACACCGGGATCTGGAACGGGCCGGACCGGACTGGTAACACACCCCAGTACCTCTCGCCGTGCCTCTACACCTTCCATCCCCTCTTCGACCAGTGGCCCCCGTAACCTGGCGGCCTCCTCTGTCAACCCGCTGGACCGCTCTATCGCGGCCTCCTGCTGCCCCGACGTCGTGAGCCCCCCCTTAAAAATTTTCTGGGAGTCTCTCTTCCCCGTGGGCCAGGCCTCTATAGTTCTCGCCCAACTCTCGCTCTTCTGCTTCCAACTCCCGCTATTCAGCTCCTCAATTGGCTTGACCCAGTCGAAGCTCTTCCTCAACTGTTCCCAAGTCCACCCTCTCTGCTCTTCACTCGGCTTGACCCAGTCGAGGCTGCCACGGAGATCTGCTAGGGATTTCCCTGGCGATGGCTCCTCGACTCGCTGCTTGGTTCAGTTTTGGTGGGATTTTCTATCACGATCGTCAGGAACAGATGAGGACCAAGGCGCAGCGTTGCAGGCAAACATACTCTTTATTTAGCGTCAAACGGCCAAAACAACAAAACGATATCGTGACAGTTCACGGTCTAACACAAACCGACTGGAAACAAAATCCCACAAACACGAATGAAAAACAGACTGTTTAAATATGGCTCCCAATCAGAGACAACCAGCAACACCTGACATTCGTTGCCTCTGATTGGGAGCCACTCTGGCCAACATAGAAATAGCACCCATAGAAACAAAACACATTGATCTACACACCCTGGCTCAACATAACAGTGTCCCCAGAGCCAGGGCATGACATTGAGAGGGGGTCAAATACTTATTTCCCTCATTAAAATGCAAATCAATTTATAACATTTTTGACATGCGTTTTTCTGGATTATTGTTGTTGTTATTCTGTCTCTCACTGTTCAAATAAACCTACCATTAAAATTATAGACTGATCATTTCTTTGTCAGTGGGCAAACGTACAAAATCAGCAGGGGATCAAATACTTTTTTCCCTCACTGTATGTCGATATAGGACTCGTTTTACTGTGGATATAGATACTTTTGTACCTGTTTCCTCCAGCATCTTCACAAGGTCCTTTGCTGTTGTTCTGGGATTGATTTGCACTTTTCGCACCAAAGTACGTTCATCTCTAGGAGACAGAATGTGTCTCCTTCCTGAGCGGTATGACGGCTGCGTGGTCCCATGGTGTTTATACTTGCGTACTATTGTTTGTACAGATGAACGTGGTACCTTCAGGCGTTTGGAAATTGCTCCCAAGGATGAACCAGACTTGTGGAGGTCTACAATTTTGTTTTCTGAGGTCTTGGCTGATTTCTTTTGATTTTCCAATGATGTCAAGCAAAGAGGCACTGATGTTGAAGGTAGGCCTTGAAATACATCCATAGGTACACCTCCAATTGACTCAAATGATGTCAATTAGTCTATCAGAAGCTTCTAAAGCCATGACATCATTTTCTGGAATTTTCCAAGCTGTTTAAAGGCACAGTCAACTTATGTAAACTTCTGACCCACTGGAATTGTGATACAGTGAATTATAAGTGAAATAATCTGTCTTTAAACAATTGTTGGAAAAATTACTTGTGTCATGCACAAAGTAGATGTCCTAACTGACTTGCCAAAACTATAGTTTGTTAACAAGAAATTTGTGGAGTGGTTGAAAAACACGTTTTAATGACTCCAACCTAAGTGTATGTAAACTTCCGACTTCAACTGTACATGCGAAAACACAGATATTGAAACAAAAAGTTGTAAAATTCAACATGCAACAGAGCATGCTGGAAAATAGGACAATGAAGCCCCTCCCACATATGTGGAGAACTCCATAGATTTAACTCCCTGTCTCTGGTTACTCTTAATGCAGTTAAAAGTACTCCATCCCAATAAACTCCAGTTATCAACACTAACTCCATGGAGCGTATCACTCTCTTGAGGATTAAGATATCTCCCTGTAGAGTCAATTTAACCCACATTTCTTTAACACTGTGATTTCAACTATCCTTGATTGACTATGTACCACAGTGGGGCACCATTAGGTCCCCTACATTTAACCATAGGTATGCCACAGAACCCCAGTTGCGTAACTAAGCAGGTAGCTTAGTGGTTAGGGGTTAAGAGCGTTGTGCCAGTAACCGAAAGGTTGCTGGTTCTAATCCTCGAGCCGACTAGGTGAAAAATCTGTCGATGTGCCCTTGAGCAAGGCACTTAACCCTAATTGCTCCTGTAAGTCGCTCTGGAAAAGAGCGTCTGCTAAAATGTAAATAACTGAAAACATCCGTCACCAACACTGTAGTAGCTAAGTATGCTAATACTAACATACCAATATGACACGTCCCCAGCTGAAGCCTCATTATGATCCCTCTGCTGAGGTGATTTGTCATGATAATCATTAGTTCAACAAAGCCTGCAGATCCCTTCATTTGGCAGAGCTGCATTTCAGGAAGGGCTCAGATTCCAGTCGGGCTTTCTCACACGTCCACAGACGTGACGATGGCGCGGAGCTGAAAGAGGCTGAGAGGCAGACGAGCCCGCAGGCATGTGAGCTATGGCAGACCTATGTCTTTCACCACCTCCGTACTGCAGAATGGAGCTCTGAACTGGCTGAGAGGCTGCATGGTGTGAGACCCACCCTGGAGTCTCACGTAACACTGTGGTCATGCCACAGACACATACACATGCTCGCAGGCGCTTTCTCATACATGTGTTCTCACACACACACATTCTCTTTATCTCTTTCACACACACACAGACACACACACACTTTGTTTGACTGATTATCAACTTTGATGCAACAACACCACCAGGCATCATGAACAGGAAACCAAAACAGAACTAAACCACCACAACTGGAGGTGACATGAATGAATGACAAAGCTTTCTGTCTTCTCTGTCCCGCTCCACTCTGTGTCTCTCTGTGTCTCTCCCTCTCTCTCTCCAGCTGCAGATCTCATGTTGGGGCGTCCTCCTGGAAGCCATTATGCTGGAGCTCTGGGTGGTCTGGCCCTGTCTCCCTCTCTCTAATAGTTTTCTACTGCTTTGCCCTGGCTGTGCCCAAGGGCAGAGGGGGCGCGGGCCAGCCCTGTCGAGAGGAGCAGCTCGCCTAATAAAGCCTCATAGGGTCTAGGCACATCCCTCTCAGCACTTCCTCCCTGCTGCCCCCCTGCCCCCCTCTCCGCTGCCCCCCGCAGGCACATGTGGTCCGATCCTAATGGGACGCAGCTGGACTCCCACCTCCTCTTCTACTCTGGCCCCGGACCTCTCCTCCTCTCCTCCTCTCTTCCTCTCCTCCTTTCTTCCTCTCTCCTCCTCTCCCTCTCAGCACTCAGCCCCAGATGGCTCTCTCCCCAGTTAGGAAGCTCATGAGGGACAATCGCTCTCTCTTTCATTCTGTCTCCCTCTTATTCTCTCTTTCTCTCTCACCTGCTCTTTCCCTCTCTCTCTTTTCAGAGGGAGCCAGGGCCCTTCGCCTCTTCCTGCATAATGGCCCAGACCGTGTGATGTGGGTGAATTCAGGATACAGCTGCCCCGGGACAAGAGGGGGTTGACTCTCATTGAGCAGGCCCTCAGCAGAGCCTGGGCCCCAGGGCCTCCCAGCCAGAGTCCCAGCCCCAGCCCCACTGCAGACCCGCCGTTCACACGTCAGATCTTCCCATATCTGCTTTCTCTGTGGTCAGCCTCTGTGGGGAAACATTTGCTACACAGATCCATCTCTCAGAATTTTACACAGCCACTGCCTGTGAAGTGGAACACACACACGACAAGTGTTGTATGAACCACTCAACTGTATAGCCCATGTTCCTGATATGATGTTTGTCACCATATGTCCATGAGGAAAGTTAGTGGAGACAGTAGTGATATTTTAATCGCTTAAACATCATGTACCTAAACTTCTTATCACCATTACATCATGATGTATGATGTTGACGCTGATGGTGGTGTTGCTGTGTGGTCTTGTCAATGGTGTCATTTGGTTTCCTTTGATTGAGACGTCCAATATGAGAGAGAGAGAAACAGAGAGAGAGAGAGAAACAGAGAGAGAGAGAGCGAGAGAGAAACAGAGAGAGAGAGAGAAACAGAGAGAGAGAGAAACAGAGAGATAGAGAGAAACAGAGAGAGAGAGAAACAGAGAGATAGAGAGAAACAGAGAGAGAGCGAGAGAGAAACAGAGAGAGAGAGAGAAACAGAGAGAGAGAGAAACAGAGAGAGAGCGAGAGAGAAACAGAGAGAGAGAGAGAAACAGAGAGAGAGAGAAACAGAGAGAGAGAGAGAAACAGAGAGAGAGAGAAACAGAGAGAGAGAGAAACAGAGAGAGAGAGAGAAACAGAGAGAGAGAGAAACAGAGAGATAGAGAGAAACAGCGAGAGAAAGAAACAGAGAGAGAGAGAGAGAGAGAGAGAGAGAGAGAGAGAGAGAGAGAGAGAGAGAGAGAAGGAGGGTGGGCCACAACATAAGTTGGTTCTCTTGAATTAATTATCTCCCAAGAACTACTTCCTGTGATCTATGTTAGCTCAGTGACGGTGAACAGCGTAAGGAGGTCCTTTCCCTCAGTAGACAGGACCTGCAGTACAATACCTCCCCTGTCTACAACAGCCTGGGTATCTCGCCTGGCCTAGCCCTCACTGGGGTGGCTGTTCTGTTCAAGGGGATTGAAACCATCCACTCCTGGCTCCCTCCTGGTGGCCCTCCAGGAGCACCGGCCTCCCAGCCCCTATGTGTTTACCTGCTGCAGACGCCCAAGCTAAACAGGAAGGGACAGGAGACCGTCAGAGGGGACCAGCCTGTCAGAGCCTAGAACATAGACTCTACTACCTCTTTCCACATGGGTGCCTGTGTGAGTGCGTGCGTGTGCTTATTTTCCTCAGTGCAGTAATACCTGTGGCTGCGCAAGCAAAGGGCCGACACAGTCCTGTCCACTGACTTTATTTGACCTGTGCAGATGTCAGAATAAATAGTGTGAGAGGAAAACGGGACTGTTCGAAGTCAGAGGGCTGCAGAGCAGAATCCAGGAGACAGGTGAATCATCTAGTTTCAGAAACCTGAACACAGCCTTGTTAGAGCAGCGTAATATGTGTTTGTGTGTTGTGGCAATAGAACAGTCCACAGACATAGTGGTCAGTATACATACTGCAGTAACCTGACACACCTCAAACATGATGTCAGATTAGCGTTCAGCGTGAGTCTATGGGCCATGTTTATATTTATTTGTGTGTGTGTGTGTGTGTGTGTGTGTTTGTGTGTGTGTGTGTGTGCGTGCGTGCATGTGTGTATGTGTACTCGCGGTGGGCAAGATGTCTGGCATTGTTTTTGGGTGCTGGTGAAAATGTAAACAGCGGATGGCAGTGGCTGCGGGAGCGGAAACTGAGAGTAGGAGAGGCTGTGTGTGTGGTGGAATGACATCAATGGCTGGCCAGTGAGCAGAGAGAGGGAGAGGGGCTCTGGTCAGTGTGAGATGCAGTCTGTCACACACAGAGACTGGGAACACATGCCATGCTCACAATAGCCACTCAACCCTGGCAGTGCTCAGAGGACTGTCAGAGGGTTAACTGCCAAGGGCGCTTAGTTAATTTCAGCTTAAAGTTCTCATGGATAGCTGGAGTTAAAACTTAACTGGTATTCCATAACTGGTCTTCTTACAGACCGCTCTATGCTTTGTACATGCATCTTCTAATTGGTTTCAGTGAGCTCAACCTGCAGGGTTCCAATGCACGCCCAGTTTAATCAGTTGAATCGGTAATCCACTGATCTAGCTTGGATGATTGCTCTGGCTCTGCAGCCTGGCCTGGCATCGTGCCAGTCCGTGTGGATGCTGCCAGCTCTGGCCATGAGAGGTGCTGAAATGCCCAGCTGTTTCCTTTCCTCCAGAGTCATTACATTTATTAATACCAGCCGCTACTGTGATGAGTGCCCTTTTTCCATGCATATCATGGCTTTTGAGAGCTCTGCTTGTGCTCAAAAACACTGAAGGCCCTCATTCTTATTTCTGGCGTATTTGTAGTGGCACTCACTCCCAGTCTGAGGCAGAGGGGTCATGCTCTGGGAGTGAGCTGGTTGATTTGTCATTCATGAGATCATCTGTGGTGTTGTGGAGGGACCACCAGAGAGGGGCTGGCTCAGCCTGCATGGAGCCCTGGAATGCCTGGCCCTCAGGTACTGTACAGTACCCTATCCTTCCTTCTGTCATAGGATGAGCCCTCCTCTCTTCTCCTCTTCTCTCAGACCGGACCCCTTTGATCCTCCTCTCCCTCTTCTCCTCTCTTCTGATTCATCTGCCCAGCGGCAGACAAAGGCCCCCCCAACAAACGCAGCCGCTGCCTTTCAGGGCCAAGCGTCAGGCCGCTGAGGAAAGAGGGTAGAGGAGAGGAGCGGAGCGGAGGGCAGAGGAGAGGTGGGAAGAGGAGATGGTGCAGTTTCACCCTCCCCGGAGGTCCCCCAGCACCCCGGCCTCTCAGTGCCTTACCCCAGAAGCCTCCATTCAGCCCCTCATCTAATGAACACTCCTGCCCCCATTCACAGCCACAATAGAGACCTCCACTGCCATTGAGATGCCTCACAATGGGGAACATCGCTCCAATTAAACCCCAGAGACAATGATCCGGGGGAGGGGGCTGAGGGCGGGTAGCGGGGGGAGGAGGGGGCGAGCTGGGGGTCACCCTGGTAATGAACGGGAGCCAACCTGGCGGATCTCTACGGCGGTCCAGTGAAGTGGCGGCGCCTCTGATGTGCTATTAGGATCAGTAAGAAGCAATTACTTGTCCATGCCCCCTCCTCCTACCTCCCTCCCCTCCCTCTCCTCCCTTGCTCCCTCCACCCCAGCCCCCACACATTTTGTCAGGAGGATGCTGTTGTGCCCAAAGAGGAACAGTGACCTGCATCAGTGGCCTCCTCCCTGACTAGATCTGTACTTCAGTGCAAAGTGAGATATACTGAGTAGATAAACTAAGGAGAGGTTTAGGACAGGCCTCTCCATTGTCTTATGATGACAGAAGATCAAATTGATCTTTAGCTCTAGTCTATGGTGTTTTCTGATCCAGTTATCTCATATTATGG
>NC_059217.1:20694253-20706753 GCF_020615455.1 Coregonus clupeaformis
ACAAAGCCTATTCCCCCTCAGGAGACTGAAAAGATTTGGCATGGGTCCTCAGATCCTCAAAAAAATTCTACAGCTGCACCATCGAGAGCATCCTGACTGGTTGCATCACCGCCTGGTATGGCAACTGCTTGGCCTCCGACCGCAAGGCACTACAGAGGGTAGTGCGTACGGCCCAGTACATCACTGGGGCCAAGCTTCCTGCCATCCAGGACCTCTATACCAGGCGGTGTCAGAGGAAGGCCCTCAAAATTGTCAAAGACTCCAGCCACCCTAGTCATAGACTGTTCTCCCTGCTACCGCACGGCAAGCGGTACCGGAGTGCCAAGTCTAGGTCCAAAAGACTTCTCAACAGCTTTTACCCCAAAGCCATAAGACTCAGCTGGTAGAGCACGGCGCTTGTAACGCCAAGGTAGTGGGTTCGATCCCCGGGACCACCCATACACAAATAAAAATGTATGCACGCATGACTGTAAGTCGCTTTGGATAAAAGCATCTGCTAAATGGCATATTATTATATTATTATTACTCCTGAACAGCTAATCATGGCTACCCGGACTATTTGCACTGCCCCCCCACCCCATCCTTTTTACGCTGCTGCTACTCTGTTAATTATTTATGCATAGTCACTTTAACTCTACCCACATGTACATATTACTTCAACTATCTCAACTAGCCGGTGCCCCCGCACATTGACTCTGCACCGGTACCCCCCTGTATATATAGCCTCCCTACTGTTATTTTATTTTACTTCTGCTCTTTTTTTCTCAACACTTTTTTTGTTGTTGTTTTATTTTTACTTTTTTTGTTAAAATAAATGCACTGTTGGTTAAGGGCTGTAAGTAAGCATTTCACTGTAATGTCTGCACCTGTTGTATTCGGCGCATGTGACCAAAAATTTTTGATTTGATTTGATTTGATACACACAATATCCCATAATGACAAAGCAAAAACAGGTTTTTAGAAATGGTTTTTAGAAATGTTTGCACATTTATTAGAAATAAAACACTGAAATATCACATTTACATAAGTATTCAGACCCTTTACTCAGTACTTTGTTGAAGCACCTTTGGCAGCGATTACAGCCTTGAGTCTTCTTGGGTATGACGCTATAAGCTTGGCACACCTGTATTTGGGGAGTTTCTCCCATTCTTCTCTGCAGATCCCCTCAAGCTCTGTCAGGTTGGATGGGGAGCGTCGCTGCACAGCTATCTTCAGGTCTCTCCAGAGATGTTCGATCGGGTTCAAGTCCGGGCTCTGGCTGGGCCACTCAAGGACATTCAGAGACTTGACCCGAAGCCACTCCTGTGTTGTCTTGGCTGTGTGCTTAGGGTCGTTGTCATGTTGGAAGATGAACCTTCGCCCCAGTCTGAGATCCTGAGCGCTTTGGAGCAGGTTTTCATCAAGGATCTCTCTGTACTTTTCTCTGTTCATCTTTCCCTTGATCCTGACTAGTCTCCCAGTCCCTGCCGCTGAAAAACATCCCCACAGCAAGATGCTGCCTCCACCATGCTTCACCGTAGGGATGGTGACAGGTTTCCTCCAGATGTGACGGTTGGTATTCAGGCCAAAGAGTTCAATCTTGGTTTCATCAGACCAGAGAATCTTGTTTCTCATGGTCTGAGAGTCCTTTATGTGCCTTTTGGCAAACTCCAAGCGGGCTGTCATGTGCCTTTTACGGAGGAGTGGCTTCCGTCTGGCCACTATACCATAAAGGCCTGATTAGTAGAGAGCTACAGAGATGGTTGTCCTTCTGGAAGGTTCTCCCATCTCCACAGAGGAACTCTGGAGCTTTGTCAGAGTGGCCATCGGGTCCTTGGCCACCTCCCTGACCAAGGCCCTTCTCCCCCGATTGCTTAGTTTGGCCGGCCGGCCAGCTCTAGAAAAGTCTTGGTGGTTTCAAACATATTCCATTTAAGAATGATGGAGGCCGCTGTGTTCTTGGGGACCTTCAATGCTGCAGAAATTTGTTGGTACCCTTCCCCAGGTCTGTGTCTCGACACAATCATGTTTCGGAGCTCTATGGACAATCCCTTCGACCTCATGGCTTGGTTTTTGCTCTGACATGCACTGTCAACTGTGGGACCTTATATAGACAGGTGTGTGCCTTTCCAAATCATGTCCAATCAATTTAATTTACCACAGGTGGACTCCAATCAAGTTGTAGAAACATCTCAAGGATGATCAATGGAATGCATTTTTTTAAATGTCTAAAAACCTGTTTTCACTTTGTCATTATGGGGTATTGTGTGTAGATTGATGAGGGGAAAAAATAATTTAATCAATTTTAGAATAAGGCTGTAACGTAACAAAATGTGGAATAAGTCAAGGGGTCTGAATACTTTCTGAAGGCACTGTATCTGACGGTCACTCAACCAGGGTGGCATTAGGGCCTGTTCTCTCATCTCCAGGCTCTTCATACTGCTATGACCCTGTCACTGAGTTCATGACGAATTACAGTATTTTGATAAAGAAATATCAATATTTATCTATATAACGCAGTGTAAATCACCAGAGATATCTCCAGTTATGATAGCATGACCGCAACATTCCTCAGTAGCCTGTGTTAGCCTGGTCTCATGGAACCCCACTGTATGAAAGACTACAGTCAGACTGACACCATGGAGGAAGAGGGGGAACATTAGGCTGTTTCACATATAGACAGCTTAGTTAAGAGATTGAGGAAAGGAGAAGAGGGGGAGAGGGAAGGATAAAGTGTACCTAATACCATGCAGTGGATAAGGCCTGTAGTCTCTCAGTGAGCCGTGATACAGCATGGGCACCATAGGGAGGGAGGGGTTATTTCAGTTCTGCCAGGAAACAGCGTGTGTGTCTTAACACCAGTAACCGTTTAGTGGAAACTCCACAGAACTAACATTTATCTAAATAAAAATAGGAAACTCTTTCTCCACCAACCTGACAGAGACACTGAATGAATCCCAAAGACGTAACAAAAACACATACATTAAAACACATTAAAAGCACAGTATACTGTATACCCCCATACCACAACTAACGTATAAACAACATCTCAGCTGTGGTCGTGTCACTGGTCGAGTCACAGTGAGGTCTCAGGTGATTGGTCAGATTGGTCAGGAAATGGTAGTGGTATTACCTCTAATTGGCTGATAATTACGGAGCAGGCTGTATTGTATGTGTGTACGAAGAGTGGAAAATGACATTTCAGTTTAGATTGCCCGTGGTTAAAGACAACAACAAAGTAAACATTCAGCAAGAGCAGCAATGTTGGGGTTTAGCTGTTGTTCTTGTGCTGTATGGATGACCCCACTGCCGTTAATGCATTTTGGGATTGAGTGAAGATGGCGCTGCAGTGGATAGCTGCCATTTTACGGGCTCCTGACCAATTCTGCTATTTTGTGTGTATATCATATTTCTGTCATAATTATGACCGAAAACAGCTTATGGACATCAGAACAGCGATCACTAACCTTGATTTGGATGAAGATTTCTCCCTCAATGAGTCGGCAGCTGTGGATGTACTGCTCGTTCCGGACCAGGCCCTAATCCCCAGGCCTCGAAAGAGGAAGAGACGGTACAAGAGAGGCAAACGAGTGGCTCCTTGACCAGACTACATCGGTGAGTAAATAAACCTCCTCTACCCTCCGTTCTATTGCCGAACATACAATCACTAGTGAACAAACTGGACGAGCTCCATTCGAGTCCCTATCATTGGGACTTGAAGAACTGTAATATCCTATGTTTCACTGAGTCGTGGCAGGACAAGGACATGGATAATATACATCTAGCAGGTTTTTCTATGTATTGTCAAGACCGAACGGCAGTTTCGGGTACGGTTAAGCGGGGAGGTGTGTGTCTCTTTGTTAATAATAGCTGGTGCAAGATCTCTAATGTTAAGGAAGTCTCAAGGTTTTGCTCAAGGTTTTAGCTTTAACAGTGCTCTCCGCACTGTTAAAGCTAACTCTCTCGCCTCTGCTCACATCCTTCTAGACCTATCTGCTGCCTTTGATACTGTGAACCATCAGATCCTCCTCTCCACCCTCTCCGAGTTGGGCATCTCCGGCGCGGCTCACTCTTGGATTGCGTCCTCCCTCACAGGTCGCTCCTACCAGGTGGCGTGGAGATAATCTGTCTCCGCACCACGTGCTCTCACCACTGGTGTCCCCCAGGGCTCAGTTCTAGGCCCTCTCCTATTCTCTCTATACACCAAGTCACTTGGCTCAGTCATATCCTCACATGGTCTCTCCTATCATTGCTACGCAGACGACACACAATTCATCTTCTCCTTTCCCCCTTCTGACAACCAGGTGGCGAATCGCATCTCTGCATGTCTGGCAGACATATCAGTGTGGATGACGGATCACCACCTCAAGCTGAACCTCGGCAAGACGGAGCTGCTCTTCCTCCCGGGGAAGGACTGCCCGCTCCATGATCTTGCCATCACGGTTGCCAACTCCGTTGTGTCCTCCTCCCAGAGTGCAAAGAACCTTGGCGTGACCCTGGACAACACCCTGTCGTTCTCCGCTAACATCAAAGCGGTGACCCAATCCTGTAGGTTCATGCTCTACAACATTCACAGAGTATGACCCTACCTTACACAGGAAGCGGCACTGGTCCTAATCCAGGCACGTCTGGATTACTGCAACTCACTGTTGGCTGGGCTCCCTGCCTGTGCCATTAAACCCCTACAACTCATCCAGAACGCTGCAGCCCGTCTGGTGTTCAACCTTCCCAAGTTCTCTCACGTCACCCCGCTCCTCCGCACACTCCACTGGCTTCCAGTTGAAGCCTGCATCTGCTACAAGACCATGGTGCTTGCCTATGGAGCTGTGAGGGGAACAGCACCTCCGTACCTTCAGGCTCTGATCAGTCCCTACACCTAAACGATGTTTGTTTTGGTTGTGTTTCAGATTATTTTGTGCCCAATTGAAATTTATGGTAAGTAATGTATTGTGTCATTTTGGAGTAACATATGTTTCTAAACACTTCTACATTAATGTGGTACCATGACTACGTATAGTCCTGAATGAATCGTGAATAATGAGAAAGGTACAGACGCACAAATATTATACCCCCCCAAAAATACTAACCTCCCCTGTTATTGTAATGGTGAGAGATTAGCATGTCTTGGGGGTATGATATTTGTGCGTCTGTAACGTTCTCACTCATCATTATTCACGATTCATTCAGGACTATCCATAATCCTGGTAGCATCCATAATAATGTAGGAGTGTTTAGAAAAATGTTATGTTCTTATTTACAATAAAAGTGACCCCAAAAGGACAATACTTTTGAATCTAACTGTATCACAGATTACAAAGGGAAACCCAGCCGCAAGCTGCCCAGTGACAGATGATCTTAATTCCTTCTATGCTCGCTTCGAGGCAAGCAACACTGAACCATGCATGAGAGCACCCGCTTTTTGGATGACTGTGTGATCCTGCTCTCCGTAGCTGATGTGAGTAAGATCTTTAAACAGGTTAACATTCACAAGGCCGCGGGGCCAGACGGATTACCAGTACACGTACTCAGAGCATGCGCTTACCAGCTGGCAAGTGTCTTCACTGACATTTTCAACCTCTTCCTGACACAGTCTGTAATACCTACATGTTTCAAGCAGACCACAATAGTCCTTGTGCCCAAGAACGCCAAGGTAATCTGTTTAAATGACTATCGCCCCGTAGCACTCACATCTGTAGCCATGAAATGCTTTGAAAGAATGGTCATGGCTCACATCAATGCCATCATTCCAGACACCCTGGACCCACTCCAATTTGCATACCGCCCCAACAGATCCACAGATGACGCAAACTCTATTGCACTCCACACTGCCCTCTCCCACCTGGACAGGAGGAACACCTACGTGAGAATGCTGTTCATTGACTAGAGCTCAGTGTTCAACACCATAGTGCTTTCAAGCCCCTAGTTGGTGAGGATAGGCAACATCACTTCCGCCACGCTGACCCTTAATATGGGGGCCTCTCAGGGGTGCGTGCTTAGTCCCCTCCTGTACTCCCTGTTCACCCATGACAGCGTGGCCGCGCATGACTCCAACACCATCATTAAGTTTGCTGATGACACGACGGTGGTTTGCCTGATCACTGACAATGAGGAGACAGCCTATAGGGAGGAGGTCAGTGACCTGGCAGTGTGGTGCCAGGGCAACAACCTCTCCCTCAATGTCAGCAAGACATGGTCCACACACACCAACATTGTCGTGAAGAAGGTATGACAACGCCTCTTCCCCGTAGGAGGCTGAAAATATTTGGTATGGGCCCTCAGACCTTCAAAAGGTTCTACAGCTGCACCATTGAGAGCATCTAGACTGGCTGCATCACCGCTTGGTATGGTAACTGCTTGACATCCGACCACAAGGCGCTACAGAGGATAGGGCGTACAGCCCAGTACATCACTGGGGCTGAGCTCCCTGCCATCCAGGACCTCTATACCAGGCATTGTCAGAGGAAGGCCCTAAAAATTGTCCCCCAAAAAAATAGACTCCAGCCACTCAAGTCATAGACTGTTCTCTCTGCTACCACAGGGCAAGCGGAACCAATGCACCAAGTCTGAAACCAACAGTGTCACAACCCGGGCTAGAAACTCCGGTCTCAGATGTGGAGAGCTGGGGGTACTACCCCTTAGCCACAGAGGAGGTGTTGTAGGACCCAAATGAAACACCCAAGGCAATACTCCAGGCAAGTAGATTTAATGTTCCAAAACAGGAGGCAAAACAAAACAACTCCACGAGGGGAGAAAAACAAACT
The DNA here is from genome assembly GCF_020615455.1 of Coregonus clupeaformis. Taxonomy (NCBI): domain Eukaryota; kingdom Metazoa; phylum Chordata; class Actinopteri; order Salmoniformes; family Salmonidae; genus Coregonus; species Coregonus clupeaformis. Next base: position 20,700,994 of record NC_059217.1, read on the forward strand.
AAAGATAACTTTGAACAACTTACTAGGACAGACACGGTGGGACAAAGCAGGAGACACATAGTCAGGACGCAATAACCAAGTGAGAAACAAGGGGAAAACACACAGCTAAAATACACAAGGGGAAACAAGGCACAGGTGACCTGGATCAAGCTAATTAGGACACATGAGGAAGAACTAAGGCAGAGGGGAACACAGATGACCTCTAGAGGCCCGGAGACAAACAGGAGGCAGGAAGCTGACACACACGAGGAAGAACTAAGGCAGAGGGGAACACAGATTACCTCTAGAGGCCCGGAGACAAACAGGAGGCAGGAAGCTGACAGGACCCCCTCCTCTAGGAACGACTCCTGACGTTCCTTCCAGAACACCCTGGCCCCAGGGTGCGAAAATCTCGGATCAAACCTGGGTCCAGGATGTCCCTGGCTGGAACCCAGGAGCGCTCCTCCGGCCCGTAGCCCTCCCAGTCCACCAGATACTGCAGAGAGTTCTGGACCCTCCGGGAGTCCAGTATCCGGCGGACTGTGTAGGCTGGCTGGCCGTCAATGATCCTGGGAGGTGGCGGGGGTCTGCGTGGGGGGGCAAAGGGAGAAGACAAGACAGGTTTAAGGAGTGAAACATGGAAAGTGGGGTTAACTCTAAGGGAGCGAGGGAGAACCAAACGATACGACACAGGGTTAACCTTTCTAGCAATGCGGAAAGGCCCGATGTATCTCTGGGAAAGCTTCCTGGATTCGACCCGGAGGGGCAGGTTCTTTGTGGCCAACCAAACTCTCTGACCAGCTCGGAAACTAGGGGCCGTCCCGGCGGTGGCGATTAGCCTGACTTTGGTATCTCTGGGAGGTCCGAAGGAGGGCACGCCTGGCCTTCTTCCAGGTCCGCCTACAGCGTTGGACAAAGCGCTGGGCCGAGGGAACACCAACTTGCGCCTCCTCCTCTGGAAACAATGGAGGGTTGTAACCGAACTGGCATTCGAAGGGGGACAATCCGGTGGCTGAGGACTGGAGGGTGTTGTGGGCATATTCAGCCCAAATGATATAGGTGGCCCAAGACGTGGGATTACTGGCCGCCATACACCGCAGGGTGGTCTCCAGATCCTGATTAATCCGTTCCGTTTGGCCATTAGACTCTGGATGGAACCCCGACGATAGGCTGGCTGTGGCCCCAACAAGCCTGCAGAAGGCCCCCCAAAACCGGGACGAGAATTGGGGACCTCGGTCAGAGACCACGTCCAGGGGAATACCAAATATCCGGAAGACATGGTTCATGAGGAGCTCAGCAGTCTCCTTAGCCGAGGGCAGCTTGGGCAGGGGAATAAACCGGGCAGCCTTAGAGAACCGGTCTACCACCACTAGGATGACGGTGTTGCCCTGGGATAGAGGAAGTCCCGTAACAAAGTCCAGAGAAAGGTGTGACCATGGCCTTCGAGGAACAGGTAAGGGATGGAGCAGTCCCTGGGGGTCGCTGGCGTGTCGACTTTCCCTGGTTGCACACAGGGCAGGCCTCAACATAGACCTGCACGTCCTTCTTGATGGACGGCCACCAAAACCGCCGTCGGAGGAACTCCAGTGTGCGAGCACTGCCTGGATGGCATGTCAAGGGGCGACTCATGACCCCACTGCAAGACGCGGCCCCGAACAGAGAGAGGAACGTACAGGCGACCGGCAGGACCACCGCCTGGATCGGGCTCCTGGACAAGAGCTTCTCGTACCCCTCTTTCTAGTTCCCACTGAAGAGGTGCGACGATCCTAGACCTCGGAATAATCGATGCCAAGGGCTTCTCTTGTAACTCGGGAGAATAGACTCGAGACAGAGCATCCGGCTTGACGTTCTTGGTGCCAGGTCGGTAAGTCAGGAGGAACTGGAATCGATTAAAGAAAAGGGACCATCGTGCTTGCCGAGGGTTCATCCGCTTAGCCTGTTGGAGATATTCCAGGTTCTTGTGGTCTGTGAGAACCTGGAAAGGGTGCTGAGCCCCTCAAGCCAATGGCGCCACTCTTCCAATGCCAGTTTTACCGCAAGCAACTCTAGATCCCCCACGTGGTAGTTGCGCTCGGCCTCAGACAGGCGGCGAGACATGAAGGCACAAGGGTGTAATCTCCCATCCGCACCCCTCTGTGACAGGACGGCTCCCACCCCCACCTCTGAGGCGTCCACCTCCACCACGAAAGGTCTCTCTGGGTCAGGGGTCACCAGAATCGGAGCAGACGTGAAGCGGCGCTTGAGATCCTCGAAGGCCCCTGCTGCTTCCGGACCCCAGTGAATCTTGGTCCCTCCTCCCTTGGTAAGCGTCGTCAAGGGGGCTACCACCGAGCTGAAATTCTTAATGAACTTCCGATAGAAGTTAGAAAAGCCAATGAACCGTTGAACCTCCTTGACCGTGGCAGGTGTGGGCCAATCGTGGACCGCCTTGACCTTCTTGGGATCCATCTCTAGGTGCCCGGGAGTGACAATAAACCCGAGAAACTGAGTCTGAGAAACATGAAATTCACACTTCTCAGGCTTAACGTAGAGGTGATTGTCAAGGAGCCTCTGGAGAACCCTGCTAACATGCCCCTCATGCTCCTTCAGTGACCTCGAGAAGATGAGGATATCGTCCAGGTACACGAAGACGAACAGATTAAGCATATCCCAAGAACATCATTAATCAGGGCTTGGAATACTGCGGGGGCATTGGTGAGCCCGAACGGCATCACCCGATATTCATAGTGCCCCGTGGGCGTATTGAACGCCGTCTTCCATTCGTCTCCTTGCCGGATCCGCACGAGATGGTAAGCATTGCGGAGATCCAGCTTAGTAAAAATGGAAGCCCCTTGAAGCAGCTCAAAAGCAGTGGCCATGAGAGGAAGGGGGTATCGATTCGAACCGTGATCTTGTTGAGTCCCCGGTAATCAATACAAGGCCTAAGACCCCCGTCTTTCTTTTCAACAAAAAAGAAGCCCGCCCCAGCCGGAAGTAGAGGCATAGATGAGACCGGCTGCCAAGGACTCCTTAATGTAGGTGTCCATAGCTGCGTGCTCGGGGGAGGACAAGGAAAAGATCCGACCTCTAGGAGGGCAGCACCCAGGGAGTAGATCAATGGCACAGTCATACGTGCGATGAGGCGGTAAGGAAGTAGCCCGGGCCTTGCTGAACACTGCCTTGAACCGATGGTAAACACTGGGGACTCGGGAGACGTCAACAGACTCTTGAAACTGGGTACTAGGGGCTGAGGGACTCTGAAGCATGCAGGTGAGTTGGCAGGCGGGACCCCAGCTTAGAATGGTGCCCGTAGGCCAGTCGATCTGGGGATTATGTCTGCATAGCCAAGGGTGACCCAGGATAATAGGATACTCGGGAGAGTCAATGAGATAGAAGGTCTCCTCCTGCTGGTGTTGAGAGATGGTAAGTCGCAGGGACTGAGTCGCCTCGGTAACCTTTCCTGGTTCCAGAGGTCTGCCATCTAAGGCTGTAACTGCCTGGGGTTGAGGAAGTAGTTGGGTAGGGATCTTAAGTTCCTTAGCCAAGGTTACATCCAGGAAATCACCTGCGGCACCGGAATCGATCATAGCCTGGACCCGATGCTGGTGGCCCCCCAGGACAGAGTGGCTGGAATAGCCAGGACAGCGTTAGTAGGAGGCGCTCTAACTCTCCCCATCACAGCCCTCCTGTAGCTGGGCGGGACAGGCGTTTCGCCGAAGCTCGGGGCAAGTGGAGCGGAAGTGGCCGGCAACCCCGCAGTAGAGGCACCGACGTTCCCTCATGCGACGTTCCCTTTCGTTGGGAGAAAGCCTGGAACGGCCTAACTGCATGCTCTCCGGGAATCCTGGAGCAGTTCAGGAGCCGGGAAGCTCTGAATGACGGAGTCCAAACAGGAGAAACAGAGCTGCTCAGAGGAACTTGGGAATGAGACACCTGACGGCGAGCCGTTCTCCGCTCTCTTAGACGATTGTCCAGGCGGATGGCCAAGGCTATGAGGGACTCGAGATCACCAGCTGGTTCTCGGGTGGCTAACTCATCTTGAAGGGGCTCAGATAACCCTCCCTGAAAGCAGACCCTCAGCGCTTCATCATTCCATCCGCTCCTTGCTGCTATGGTCCGGAAATCAATGGCAAAATCTGCCGTGCTTCGGGGCCCCTGACGGAGAGACAGTAGGCGCTTGGAAGCCTCCCGCCCACTGACAGGATGATCGAACACCCGCTTGAACTCTTCTACAAATGCAGCGTGGGAGTCACAACAGGCCTCCTGGGACTGCCACACCGCAGAAGCCCAGGCGAGCGCCTTGTCTGAAAGAAGGGTAATGATGTAGGCAATCTTGGAACGGTCTGTGGGAAAACTTGAGGGTTGGAGCTCAAGGTGAGGGAGCATTGGGTGAGGAAACCCTGGCAAGAGCTTGGATCCCCAGAAAAGGGCTTGGGAGGTGGTAGTCGGGGCTCCGCCAACCGAGACGACCTGTCGTCACTGGGGGGTGACCTGGGGGAAGGGAGAGGACCAGGGAGGCGTTCAAAGAGCTGGCGGAGGGAACTCATCATTTCGGCCAGGAGTTGAGAATGACTAGCCATCAGCTCCTCTTGTCGGCTGAGAACGGCTTCATGGCGCTGGAAAGAAGCCTCATGTCGAGTGATCACCGCCAACAGGTCCGGGGAACTGAGTGTTTCTGGGTCCATGATTGACTTGGTTATTCTGTCACAACCCGGGCTAGAAACTCCGGTCTCAGATGTGGAGAGCTGGGGGTACTACCCTTAGCCACAGAGGAGGTGTTGTAGGACCCAAATGAAACACCCAAGGCAATACTCCAGGCAAGTAGATTTAATGTTCCAAAACAGGAGGCAAAACAAAACAACTCCACGAGGGGAGAAAAACAAACTAAAGATAACTTTGAACAACTTACTAGGACAGACACGGTGGGACAAAGCAGGAGACACATAGTCAGGACGCAATAACCAAGTGAGAAACAAGGGGAAAACACACAGCTAAAATACACAAGGGGAAACAAGGCACAGGTGACCTGGATCAAGCTAATTAGGACACATGAGGAAGAACTAAGGCAGAGGGGAACACAGATGACCTCTAGAGGCCCGGAGACAAACAGGAGGCAGGAAGCTGACACACACGAGGAAGAACTAAGGCAGAGGGGAACACAGATGACCTCTAGAGGCCCGGAGACAAACAGGAGGCAGGAAGCTGACACAACAGGACCCTGAACAGCTTCTGCCCCAAGCCATAAGACTGCTAAATAGTATGTTAAATAGTTCAACTTTCTGCATTTACCCTTTTTGTACTAACTCTTTTGACTCATCACATAGGCTGCTGCTACTGTTTATTATCTATCCTGTTGCCCAGTCACTTTACCCCTACCTATATGTACATATCTACCTCAATTACCTCGTACCCCTGCACATCGACTCGGTACTGGTACCCCATGTATATAGCCAAGTTATCATCATTCATTGTATTTATACCTTGTGTTATTATTTTCTCATTGTTTCTCTCTGCACTGTTGGGAAGGGCCCGTAAGTAAGCGTTTCACTGTTAGTTTACACCTGTTGTTTACGAAGCATGAGACAAACAACATTTGATTTGATTTTATATTTATGAGGAGCCTATGCTCACCTATGCTCACCATCATCAGGATGGTGAGCACCCCCCCCCCCCCCCGCCCCTCTGCCTCTCACCCCTCTTCCCCCAGCACCCCCCTCCCCTCCAGATAGGAGCCCATTCTCACCTACTCTGAGCAAGGATCTAATTGGGGGCAATCATTCAGATAAATAGGCCTGCGAATCA